>NW_026462110.1:0-68655 GCF_021730395.1 Mercenaria mercenaria | reverse complement strand
AGTGTAAAACAAGGGAGATAATTATCAAATTGAATATTAAATCACACTTGAATTCAAAGGTACAGTCACTATATTACATGTAGCAAACATATCTTTGAGCAACATATATAATATCTAAAAGCATGCATATTAATTTGCCAAAAATGGAAGTAAAAATACAAAATGGAGAGGTTGTGATAAAAAGTATTATCTAGCACATTTATAAATGTATGACTACTAAAGGAATCCATTGCACTACTACTGTATATGCTACATGCAGCAATATGCACTATTTCAATGATAAAGAGATAAAGAAAGGGTACCCTGAAAAATCATTTATATTTTCATAAAATCTACTCAGTTTTTGTTTGTATAAATAATTTTCCTAATCAACGGCCTTGGAGAACCTGTACTGCAACTGAAACTGTTATAAAAGTGTTTCAAATTGTAAAGGAAAAAAGCCACAGGGTGCCAAACATGATAAAAATTACAATACTTAGCCTCGGTTTGATTGACATAGACATGCAAGCCAAATAAATTTACTTGAAACACACCAAGCAGCTACTGACTTAATACAACTGGAGGAATCAAACCCCTTGCCCCAAACAGAAAAAAATGCCCAGTAAGGTAAAAGACTTCATATGTGTAATTCTACAATGTTAAAACTAAATTAACAAACGGGAACAATTCCAACGAATTGTCATCTTAATAACATCTATCTGCAAAGAGGTGCCTAAAACTGACCTGACAGAGCCTAACAAATAAACAAGAACTGTCTGATGACAGCGCGATCGACTATTTAAAACCCTTCTGCCTAATATTAGCTTACGTATAAAAGCTTTAGCAAAATTTTCTATGTAGAAAAAGGGGCATTATTTTGCTAAAATGTTAGCCAGAGTTATGAAGCTTGCCATGTGAGGTCAACCAATGATGACATGAACTCATGGAGAATCTGAAAATATTTGGTCAAGTTATTCATGAGCAACATGCTAACATGCAAAACTGTCCCAAAATTCTATGTTAAAAGGGGGCATAATTTTGATAAAGAAAAGCAGGAGTTATGTAACTTGTCCTGGGAGGTCATCTCATGATACCGAAGACAATTTTGAAGTTTGAAAGCATTTGGCCTAGTAGTTTCTCTTAGAAACCAGCTTATATGTAAAACTCTAACATATAATTCTATATATGTTAAAAAGGGGCATAATTCTGACAAGAGCTAGAGTTATGTAACTTGTCCTAGGATGTCATCTTACAATGCCAAAGACATGTGCAAAGTTTGAAGTATTTGACCAAGTATGGTAGTCTCTGAGAATCCTGCTCACATGTAAAACTTTAACCTTTTCTGACACGGACACCGGTGCCAATAAAAGGATGATTATAAAAGTTCTACTATTTGAAAAAATTAAACAGTTGAGCTAAAAATATATCAATTTTGTACATGAACATCTTGTACTAGCTAAAATAACGTCACCATACCCAATAAGACTATGAAGCTCTTATTTCAAAACATTGGGATAAAACTGAAGTACCTTTGTTGAGAAATTGAGCTGTAAAATGTAATTATCTAAAAGTAAGTATAAATTTTGACTTTATATTAATAACAACATTAAAAAGACTTGCATGACTTCACTGCTGAATCTTAATGTGGAACAGCAAATATTACATACTCATGTATAATTCTCATGTTATAATGGTTAAAATGAGACGCGTCGTGAGAAAACCAACATAGTGACTTTGCGACCAGCATGGATCTAGACCAGCATGCGCATCCACACAGTCTGGTCAGAATCCATGATGTTCGGTTAGTAACAGTTTCTCAATTGCAAAAGGCTCTGACAGCGAACAGCATGGGTCCTGACCAGACTGCGCGGATGCGAAGGCTGGTCTGGATCCATGCTGCTCGCAAATCCGCTATGTTTGTTTTCTTCTGACACGGCTCATTAATGTCAAAATATCTGTAACAAATACTACCAGCCCTACAAATATACATTTTACTCACTACTACCAAGGCATTTTGAGTATTGTGGTCAATTACAGCTTTTAACCTGAAAACTTTAAAAAATAACATTTCTATATCCTTGTTTTCAGTACTGGAAGTCATACGTATTTTGTTGTAAAGGACTGGACCGCCTGACCTGCCAAGCAGCATCAGGGATTTGATCCTCAACAGGGGAGTCCCCTATTCCATCTGGACTATACAGGTACCTGTCTGCACTTTCACTTTCCTGTGACCTCACAGTCTGGTTCGAGTTTGGTCGTCTATTTTCTGGAGAGTATGCAGGGTTTGTTGTAGTTATGAATCGGAGGCTGCTCCTCCTCCCCTGACCTTGACCTTGGATTCCCCTGTGACCCTGACCTTTGATCATGTACATGGACAGGCAGTTTATTGTTGGCAGCTCCACCTGTTTGTGAGTTTGAGTCTGGTTCAGTATCCTCTGATACATGTTAAGTTTCGTGGTGAAGGAGCGGAGTTTATTTTTTCAAGTTTTACTGCGGCTGACCCGACTTTTAGGGTCATTTTCTACAGTATCTTTATTTCGTTTATCAAATTTCAGGGTTCCCACACTTTAACCTCTATGAAATTTAAGGACTTTTCCAGGAACTTGTTGCGATTTTCACGGACCTCTGTACGACATATAGGGTTGTACGATCCCGTCAATTTTTTTTAGATTCAATGTAAAAATATAAGAACAAGAGAGCCATGATTGCCCAATATTGCTTAAAAGTTTCTACTTAATAAATACAGTCTCTGCAAATTTTCTCTTTTTTTTATTTTGTTTCCTTCCTGTCCTCAAGCGTTTGTTTCTCAAGGAAAATATTAATCATTTACTTGTCTAGCATGTTGTGAAGACTTAATCAACTCCTTCATAATAACTACACCTCTGGTGCCACCTACATTATTTATTTAATCTTTGATACACTTCTAGCAAATGAATTATTTTTAGTCAAGCTGATGTTTGATCACTGAATTCAAGCGTGCCACTAATCACGATTTTCACAATTATTATTCCCGAAAAAAATCGGAATTTCACAGGGCAGCTTGAAAATCGACACAAAAATGACCGAAATCCTAGAATAACTGTTTAAAAATTTCAAGTATAGCTACCTATATAGGCTCATCGACCACAAAACATCGGTATTTTCGAAAAAGGAAATTGAAATGACATCCATGTCAGCAATTTTGAATCATGATAGACTTCCCTTAGCAAAATGGGATAATTCCCGGTATTTTCCCGTACCTTTACCGTTCTCTTGTCGAATTCCCGGTGTTTTCACGGCCGGGAGTTAATTTTTGAAATTCAAGGACTTTTCCCGTTTTCCCGGATAGCTTCCAATGGAGATATCAGATCCCTTAGGTCGAGAGGGGGTACACGCTATGTGACCTTGAAATGTGTACCGATCCATTAGGCAGATGTGCTGCTGTGTACTTAATTACCTTTTCACCCGACCTTCTGTTCGGTTCAGAATGGTAACTTCTGGCGTCTATGTCTTGTTTATCTACATTGTTAGTAGTCATTTGACCCTTCTGAGCAGACGGGTATGTATCGAACGTCTGCTGCTGTAACATCTGCTGCTGTAACATCTGCTGCTGTAGCATCTGCTGCTGTAGTGGTTGTGGGATGCTGTACATTGGAGCTGATGGCTGCTCTCGAAGAAAATTATATACAGTAAGGTATGGCTGCTGTGAAACATAACTGTAAGACTGCATAGTTTGAACCGGCTGTATCACACCAACCAGTTGTTCATCATTTATCACTGGTGGTGGAAAACCACTTTTTCTCTTTTTTTTTTTTTTTTTTTTTTTTTCATTTTTTTTTGTCTTTTTTTTGGCACCAAATAAAGATTTAGAAACAGAATTGAGCAAGTGAACTTCTTTACCTTCTTTATCGGATTTGTTCCGGTTCTGAGCTAGTATGTTCTGTTCCTGTAGCAAACGTAGTTGTTGGTTCAAACGGTCATCCTCCATTTCTAGGAGTCTGAATGTGGCATCATTGTCTTTCGGTTTCTCTGAAGATTGCAAAACATATAAAGGAATTATGCCACTAGTAGTTATATAGGTAATGTTTCAGAATACTTTATTTCTTTGGTCTACAGACAACACAATTAAACATTTCACATTCTAACATGGTTCCATCTGATTTCCAGTCAAGCTTCGTATATTCTGCGATAAACAACGGATGGTGCGTGGACCATAAGATATCACTGAGCATGTCAGAATGAAAACAATCAAGGCCTTCTTGTGATTTATTGTCAAATTCACTTCAGTTCATCATTTATATGCTTCAGCATTTAATCACTCAGGCTACTGCCTTGTGGTTCAATTCCCACGCATCTGAACTCTGAACAGTTGTACATTAGACGACAAACCATTCGAGGACCTTGATTATTTGTTAAATAGAAAATATCTTCAGTAAATACTCAGGAATGAGTGCCAGAATGTCACAATATACACCCGTCATAGCAAATTTCTTTACACTAACACCTGTATTTGCAAATGGAATTTTAATTCTGTGGCTGTGTAGTAATCATTGTAATTCTTTTGTTTTTCTAAGTCAACAAAATCTCCTTTTCGGATAGAGATACCCTAAAATACACCTAAAATTTGAAAGTAACATCTATGTTGTACCACAATAAAGTGGTCTTGGTGTTTCCCTACGGTCAATAATATAAAATGTTATACAAGTTATTTATAGTAACAACTAAGAGAAGTTCATATTAAACAAAAAACGAGGGCCATGATGACCGTATATAGCTCACCAGAGTTTATCAGGCCTACTGACCTAGTTTTTGCCCCAAAATGACCCACTTTTGAATTTGCCCTAAAGATTACCAAGACAAATATTCTAACCAAGTTTCATATAAATTGAGTCATAACTGATGCCTTTAGAGTGTTCACAATAGTTTCCTTTGATTTGACAATGTGACTTAGTTTTTGACCCCCAAATGACCTAGATTAATACTTGACATAGAGATCATCAAGAAATACATTCTGACCAAGTTTCATAAAGATTGAGTCACAACTGTAACCTCTAGAGTGTTCACAAGCTTTTCCTCTGATCTGACCTACTGACCTAGTTTTTGACCCCACATAACCCAGTTTCGTATTTGACCTAGAAAAGTTTCATAAATATTGTGTCACAACTGTGGCCTTTAGAGTGTTCACAAACTTTTCCTTTGATCTGGCTTACTGACCTACTTCTTGATCAAACATGACTCAGATTCAAATTTGACCTAGAGATCATCAAAACAAACAATCTGACAAAATCTCATAAAGATTGAGTTACAACTGTGGCCTCTAGAGTGTTCTCTCTCTTTACATTTGATCTGGCCTACTGATCCTAAATGCCCCAGATTCAGTCTTGAACAAGAGATCATCAGGACAAATATTCTGACCAAGTTTCATAAAGGTTGAGTCAAAATTGTGGCCTCTAATGTCTTCACAAGCTTTTCCTTTGATTTGACCGGGTGACCTAGTTTTTGACCCCACTTGACCCAGATTCGAAACTGTTCTAGAGGTCATCAAGACAATCATTCTGACTAAGTTTCATAAACATCGAGTCACAACTGTGGCCTCTAGAGTGTTCACAATCTTTTCCTTTGATCTGGCCTACTGACCTAGTTTTTTATCCCACAAGTTCCATTTTCAAACTTGACTTAGAAATAATCATTGCAAACATTCTGACTAAGTATTATAAAGATTGAGTCAAAATTGTGGCCTCTAGAATGTTCACAAGCTTTACGTTTAATTTGACCAGGTGACCTAGTTTTTGACCCCACATGACCCAGATACGAACTTAACCCCGAAATCATCAAGACAAACATTCTGACCATGTTACATAAATATTGGATCGCAACTGTGGCTTCAAGAGAGTTCACAAGCTTTTACTTTAATCTGGTCTACTGACCTAGTTTTTGACCCCACATAACTCAGATTTATACTTGACCTAGAGATCATCGAGACAAACATTCTAATTAAGTATTTTAAAGATTGTGTCAAAATTGTGGCTTCTAGAGTGTTCACAAGCGTTTCCCTTGAACTGACCGGGTGACCGAGTTTTTGACCCCACTTAAACCAGATTCAAACTTGATCATCAAGACTTACATTTTCACTAAGTTTCATAAAGATTGGGGCACAAATGTGGCCTCAAGAGTATTCACAAGGCAAATGTTGACGGATGACGGACGACGCATGACGGACGACGCACGCCGACGACCGGTCACAACAGCTCACTTTGGCTAAATATTTTTTTAAAAAAGTCCGCCAAAACTCCTTACCAGGTAGAGATAGGTCAAAATTGGATGTTACTTTGCATGTTTTACTACAGAAAAGTGGTCTGGATTTTTCCCTACAACCATTAATTCCACCAATGACCATTAATAAAAAAGTTACAATATCAGTTATTTGCAGTAATAACAAAAGGAAGTAATTCTAAATTAGAAAACTGGTTCTTGGGCAAGACGCTCAGTGATGGTGTACAATTGTGCCAAGTTACATCAAAATTCCTCCATGAAGAAGAAATGTTCCAGGCAAAGTCATTCGTGAATTTGACCTTTGACCTCTAAGTGTGATCTTGACCTTAGACCTAGGAACCTGGTTTCTGCACAGCAATCTTCATCTCATGGTGGTTAACATCTGTACCAAGTCACATCAAAATTTCTCCATACATGAATAAGAAATGTCGAGAACAAAGTTTTCATTCCTGTATCTTTTGACCTCTAAGTTATATGACCTTGACCTTAGACCTAGGGACCTTGTCCTTGCGCATAACACTCTGTCTCATGATGGTAAACAATTGTGCCAAGTAACATCAAAAACCCTCCATGCATGAAGAAGATACGCTCCGGACAAAGTCATTCTTGAATTTGAAAATTTTCAAGGGGCCTATAAAAACACAAAACAAAATGTCAGGTATTAACTGCTACAAATCAGCACATTCTGTAAATGTGTAACTATAGTCTCTGTGCCCCCCCCCCCCCCACACACACACACCCCACGCCTCCCACCTCTACTACTCCGGATTTTACTGGCTAAACAAGTTTGATATTGTTTAATTTCTGTATAGTAATTTGAAACAGATCTACAATGCTTCATCCTAAATACATGTACCTAAGCCCCAGCTGCTGTGTCTGAAATTATTTTGTCTTTAGAGGTTTTTAAATTTCGTTCTACGTATAAATATTAATACAAAACCGATGGCCTTTTGAGTAGGGCCAACCTAGACTTGATGATTATGATATGTAACAAGAGCTGTCTAAAAGACAGCACACTCGACTTTTCTCAGTGCTTAACTCTGAATTACAGCATTGCCAGTCAAAAATTTACAAAACTTTAACCAAAAAGTTCTAAGTTAAAAAGGGGCATTACTGAGTAAAAATTCAAACCAGCTGCATAGAGATAGTTTCTCCTGGTGTAGACTTTGATTGTAAATATCTATTGTTAGTTTCAAGTCAAACACTTTGATAGTAACAGAGGTATTTGACTTTATCAAAATCTTTTACCAAAAAAATCTAAGTAGAAAGGGGCATAACTCTGTTAAAATTCAAGTCAGATTTATAGATATTGTTTCTCCTGGTGTAGACTTTGATGATAGTAAATAACTAATTTAAGTTTCAAGTCAAAAGCTCTGATAGTAACAGAGATATTTGACTTTATCAAAAACTTTAACCAACGGTAACAGCGACAGCGACACGGCTCTACTTTTTCTTTGAAAAGTCAAGATAAAAAGGATTTGATACAAGTTTATTAGGTACTTCTACATATCTAATCTCAAGTTATAGTGGATACAAAGACAAAAGCTTATAAAGTTTTTACTGTGTGTTGCCATAGTAACTAGGGTATTCTCTCAAACTTGTGTTGATTTTAACGAGAATCACTGTGGTGAAGGTTGAATATTCTCGCAAAATTTTACAACAGAGATCGGGACACTTATGCTCATACACTGGTTGAATAAAAGTACAAACCTCGAGGAGATTTATGTTCCGGTTTCTGGTTCATCTGGTCCTCTATGGCCTGCGCCTCGGCCCGCATCTGTGACATCTGTGCCAGAACATCCGTGTCATACCTCCATTTTGTAAATATGCCTGGCGAATTGCACTGAAAATATACAATGTTCAAAATGATATAATTTTCAAACTAACTTTAAGTGTAAATTCAAGGAAATGTCTTAACCCTGATCATGCTGGACACTGATGTGTCTTTCAACCAGTGTAGATTATCATCAGCCTGCATATCTGGCTTTGTTTGCCATTCAGTCAGTATGTTTTGCTAAACATTCCTTTTTAACAGTTAATGGTACTGTCCAAATTGATAGATGGGAAAGTTCTTTATAAAAATTAGCAGTGTAAAGGTTACAATTACAATTTAATAATACGCCAAAAGATATAGATAAAAGAATGAGAAATTGATCATTTTCATTGTAAAAATGATTATGTTAAGGCATAAAATGCCGCAACCAGCTTTTTTCTCTCAGTAAGAAAGTGAATCACAGGAAATAATGGGAGAATCACCCTTTTTAAGACACACATAATTAGGCAAACTCAACTTAGCTAAATAATCTTTTTGGTTGGGTTTCGTTAAGTCACACCTACACAATTATATGCCATATGACAATTTTCAAACTTTGATGGTTGAGGAAGACCCCAGGGACCCTTCCATGCATCATTTTGTCACTGGCAGGCACCTGGATATAACCATTGCCTTTCTGTGACCTCACATGAAGAATTCAATGCCACAAGTGAGGATCAAACCCACATCAGTAAGAGGAAAGTGATGTGAAGGCAACAAATTTAACAGCTAAGACATGGTATCCCCAAGTGCTGAAACATAGAAATCAAAATTTTGTACCATCGCAAAAATTTATTAAACCTTCGGTCATTTCTGAAATGCAACAAAATAATCAATAAATCAAGAAGATAATCCAAGAACAGGAAATGTGGAGCTATTTCTTATATATATCTGTTGAATAAGGATATAATAATCAAATAACTTGATAATTTTGTTGTTTGAACTGTTCGGTTTTAACCTGACTGCCACACTGAAAATTAGACTGTGTTTTATCATGCTTAATGTGATTACCTTTGCTAAGACATTATTACTTACACTACTAATTCTCTCAAATGGACTTGTCCATCTTTCGATTTGGGCAATACCATTTATTATTTAAAGGATGAAAATTTACTGACTGAATAGTGAAAAGTACAGTCCAAGATCAGCACTACATGTACTACAAAAACTGCTTACCACGGCCATTTCTATTCCCATTAAACAATAAGAAACAACCTGTGAACGAAAACGTGTGTATGTATTTTAAAACACAAACGTCTTTTGTTTAACATCAAGAAAATATGGCATATGTGTTTAAAAATATAAAGACTTTTATTTAACATCAAGAAAATATATATAATTATTCCTTTGGCAATTAATGCTATCATATTTGGCATAATCCTAAATTACCCACTAAGACCTAAAGGAAATAATGAAAAGGTAACAAATCTCCAAGACTTACTAAAACTGACTTTATTACAAGCTAGATTAAGAAAGCTGAATGAAATAGCCAGTCTACATAGAGGTAGAGGTTTATTTTATCTATTTTCAGAATGTTTCAACAACATGCTTATATTGAGAATGTGTCACTGAGACTGTCAGAGGTTCTTGCTGATATTGGCGTGAATGAGAGGATTATCCTCAAAAAAAGGAGAACATGGCTTCTGGCGGAATCTATGGGATCTATACATACAAGATCAACACAACTACGGAATGTGAATTGTTCAGTATACTTCTTAGGCAGTCAGTCCGAGGGTTCCACTACACTGGGGCTAGATTCAGACATTGATTGTCTTTTATGTTATAATAAAATTAATGTGATACAAGACTGGGCTGATTGGGAACCTGGTGTACGCAATCACTTGATTATCCAGGATGACACTCTATCACCTGGTTATTGTCTACTACAAACCCTGTGTGTTGATGTTCCTCTTCCTTACAATAATGTACCTAATCCATATCTTTTCAGAAACAGCATGGGAAAAATATTAATGAAGAATTCTTTCATGTCAGTACTGACAGCTCCTATCACTGAGGGAGGTATAAGACATGGTCCAGCATTAGCATGGCAAGGACAACCTGGGGTTTATGCTCATGATATTGTTTTTGCCTTCCACTGTAAATCATGGCCTCTACAAGCCAGACAATGGCTATTTCAGCAAGGTGTTGGTCAGTGGCCTTCAGATCACATGAAGAGATATTGTAGCAATACTGGATGTTTTGTTGTTGGAGTTGGAAACAAGAGCAGTGACCATGAAGAAGTCGAATGGAGAATATCAACATCTCTAGCTGAAAGGTGTTTAATGTTTAATCTCAGTATTACACAGATTCGCTGTTACATCTTGATGAAGATGATATTAAAAACCTTCATCAAGCCACACTTTGAAGACACCATTTCAAGTTATATGTGTAAAACAGTTCTGTTCCGCTGTATTGCAAATACAGAGTCTAATGTCTGGAGAGAAAATAACTTACTTGCTTGTCTATCATTGTGTATATTTACCCTGTACAACAATACTTTTAATGAAAACTGTCCTCATTTTATCATACCTGGAAACAATCTGATGAGAGGACATATTTCTCGTGAAACTAAACCTTACATTCTTGAAATACTGCTGGTTATTATAAACAGTGGAGGGAGAGCATTACTGGGTATTGAGTGTGATGCTCTTGGTGACAGGATTCAGATGAAGATGAGTTATTTTCTCTCAGTCAAAATAAGTGACATCATTTCTGGACACTTATTACTTACAACTGTAAAAAATGCTTTACATATCGTCCAAAAGGAACTTTGTATTTTAACAAGAAACAGAGGCTATGAAGAAGCTATACGTCAACTACTGAGGGATATTATAAAACTAGTTATTATTTCTAATCAATGCCAAGGATTGGACAAAACAGCTTGCAGCCTTATGACTCCATGGTTCTGTACAACCCTGGGATCTATCCTGGCATCCCAGAGCATACATCAGTGCAATGCTATATCAGCAGACGCTCTCACCTGGATCTCACTGGGTCTGAACACAGATGTTGCATCTAGTAAACTGAAGCTAGCATCCATGTTGTACTGTTTAGGGGATACTCAAAGAACAGAAATTATTCTCAGAGATATCGAAGCAAACTATGACTTAAACAATGTTGAGCCAGCTTGTGTATGCTATGGTTTCATCTGTCAACCTTACAGAAGAGGCTTCAATGAAATCTGTGACAATCATAACGAAGAAGCTGTACAGTATACTGCAGCATCCTGTGTGAGATTTCTGCAATGTGAAATTAATTGTGTTCCACATGAACTGAGATATGAAGTGTTCAGATCTACACAAGAGGACCTCGCTTTCAGAGGTACAAACGATGACTGGATGGACTTGGCCGTGACAGATTCTCTTCCTTACCTCTACTTTCTACAATACAAGACCTACACCAACCTTGGGAGACATGAAGATAAGCATAGAGCTCTTTCTAATCTTATGAGAACGATTGACCAGGAACCAAACCTTGCACACAGGGAAACAGCCCTGAATATACTGGGACAGTGTATGGAACAAGAGGACCAAGCTAGAGATGCTTTACGCTGTTATTCATTATCCCTAAATGTAAGGGAGAGAAACAATGCTGCCAACATACATATTTGTAGACTTTTATCAAATATCATATGTAACCAGTAATGGGTAGAAGAAGCATACATTATCTTGTATCTAGTTGAGAATATAAATGTATTCAACAGGTACTGGTCTTTAGTTTCTGTTTTGTGGAGTTTGGTCGATACGGAAGGAAATTAGTACGTTATTCCAGTCCTATAATAAACAGTTACTACTTTTTTCTTCCGAGAAAAATTAAATAAATTTATAAAATATAAGTAGAAGTATTATTATTAAAACTGTGCATTCAAATTATTTCAATGTCTACGCATTTTGTGTGTTTACTGTTGAAGAATGACAGAATCTTGCAACAAGTGCACAGTGGTGAGCTTTTAAAAGTTGACTGGAGGAAACGAGATGTCCCATAAGCTTGAAAGAGCCATTTGGAATATTTGCACCAAAGGAAAGGAACTACAAGATAGTCAACCAGTTCGAAAAAAATCCCGCTGCTCATAAAAAATAGGAAAATATTATTTGCAGTCTTTGCAAAAAGACTTACATCATTCCTGGCAGACAATGTCTACATTAGCTCTTCAGTCCAGAAGGGGGAGTTCCCGGTTTCTCCGGCTGCGTAGAACCACCGGCTGCGTAGAACCTACAAGCGCCATCACTTAGGCGAAGACATGACTTAGCCAAAGGCTACGGATCCATACCACACCAGCCAGTCTACAGAGCCCCATTTGGAATATTTGCACCAAAGGAAAGGAACTACAAGATAGTCAACCAGTTCGAAAAAAATCCCGCTGCTCATAAAAGATGGGAAAATATTATGTGCAGTCCTTGCAAAAAGACTTACATCTTTCCTAGCAGACAATGTCTACATTAGCTCTTCAGTCCAGAAGGGGGAGTTCCCGGTTTCTCCGGCTGCGTAGAACCTACAAGCGCCATCACTTAGGCGAAGACATGACTTAGCCAAAGGCTACGGATCCATACCACACCAGCTAATCTACAGAGCCCTCAAACACTACCATGTTGACCGACACATTCTGAAAATATTCAACAGCTACCTGGATGGAAAAATGTTCCGGTTCACTGTTGGTTACCAGCTGACCGACTGGCAGAAGTTGGAGAAAGAAATTGTCACCGGATGCACAGTTTCCGTGGTACTCTTCATCATGGGGATGAATCTACCGATCTACGCTGCCCAACGAAATACTCATGGACCGAAGACAGAATCATAGATCTATCTCCCATCTAGCCTAGGCTTCTTGGATTACCTCACACTGACAACAACGAGTCACATACAAGCTAGCTGGATGCGGACAGCTCTGACAGACTTTGCCTCATGGGATAGAATGAAATTCAAGGCTGCTAAATCCAGATCTTTCACCATCAAAGATGGACAGATGACTGCGAGGTTCAAACTTCAAGAAGAGAACGAGGAGATCCCATCTAGAGTGAAGAGCCCGAAAAAATGCCTCGGCAAGTGGTTTTACGCCAGCTTACATGATAGGGACAATGTCAAGAAGCTTGAGAAACAGGTAGAGGACGGCTTGAAGAAGATAGACCGTTGCAGTCTAGCCGGCAAGTTTAAAGCCTGGCTTTACCAGCACATCCTACGCCCGAGGCTGACTTGGCTATTGATGCTATACGAGATAGCCAGCTTAACAATGGAAGCCCTTGAGAGACGCACTAGCCAACACCTCAGAAAGTGGCTTGAAATACCTCAAAGTTTCCCCAGCATGGGACTGTATGGAAAGAGCAACAAACTACAGCTCCCACTGTCTTCACTGGCAGAAGAATACAAGACAGCCAAGACAAGACTAATGGCAACACTGAGGGACTCTCCCTATGAACTTATCCATGAAGCTAGGATTGTAATCCGTACTGGCAGAAAATGGTCAGCAACAGGCAGAGAGCTCACTCAAGCACAAAGACATTGTCGGAATGAATGACTGTTGTCGGACGTTAAGGTATCGGTGCCACCAAGACAGTACTGTGGAGCAGGTCAGACCAGAAAAAGAGGCGAGCCATGATCAAGTCGGAGGTCAGGAGCGGAAAAACATGCTAGACAAGCTTCAGCAGTGGAAATGGGATCATAGGGAACATGGACCATGTAGAATACCATAGACAGGAAGATGACCTGGGGAGACATCTGGAAGTATGAACTACTGAAGCTGACGTTTCTCTTCCGGTCAGTCTATGATAATCTGCCATCACCGGCAAACCTGTGCCGTTTAGATCTCGGTAGGAGACTTGTATTCCCAGACACTGTCCAGACCACTTTGAAACCAGATATCATTGTGTGGTCAAAGACAGGGAAGAAGCTCATCGTCATCGAGCTTACAGTACCATGGGAAACAAGAGGCCTACAAGAGGAAGAAGGCAAAGTACCCAGAGCTTCTGGATCTTTGCAAGCAACGGGACTGGCATGCCTGGCTTTTCCCTGTTGAAGTAGGCGTCAGATGGTTCTGTTCACAGTCCGTCTGGCGACTGATGACAGTGTTTGGAACTATTGGCAGAGAGAAACAGAAGGCTATCAAAAGACTGAGACAAGCTCAACGTGCGTCTAGCTGGTTGTGGCTTAGATGGGATGAGAAAAGATGGAAGCAATCAACCAAAGCGCAGAGACCGAGAACTACTGTGGGCTCATCCGCCACGAGAGTGTTCATGGATTCAGGGCCGAAGCACCGCCACGACAGTGTTAATTGATTCAAGACTGAAGCTTCGGATGACGGCGGACTCCATGCTGATGATGTTGTTTGAGGAGCAGTCTGCAGTCCATAACAGGTGACTACGAATGTATTTCTACACATTCAACGTCTGGATTACCAGTAACTTCTAGGAAAGACTGGATGACAACCGAAAACATATCGGTGACACTTAAAAGAGAGGTAACTATCAGGAACAGACTGGGCCAGAGGCACTAGGGGTAGCATCCCGAAATGCAGTCTTCGAGAGAGAACACCCATAGACAAGCTACAGACTCCACCAACGAAAGATACACAAAGAGTCTACCAAGAGGGGGTAGTAGGGCCTGCCCAATAGACTACGAGTGCAACACCAGGAACGGTCACATGTTGATGTGAAAAGGTATGCAAGTGAGGTCTTCCCATACACCAGGGGAAGAATGGTTGCAAGCATGTGAGGTCACTTGGACAGCGAATAGTCAGTTTGGGGTGTTGGCTAATGAGACGCAGGAGTACTCCAGTCTGGATTCAACCCAAAGTATTTAGGAACTCTCATCCAGGAGACTACACAAGATGTAAGCCAGGACATTGAGGTGGATGACGACCTTCTCCTTAAGCTACTTCAGACTCGGAGAGAAAGCAGCCTAAGAACACAACAAGGGACAGTTCCGGATAGAACACGCAAAGACCCTGCCGCTAGATTTAGGACACAAAGGAACATGTGGCCCAAGGCATCCGACAAGACAGCATGGAAACTTCCAGACGAGGATCTTGATAACATCCCCGAAACATGCATACAAAAACTAAAGGACCGGAAACAATACACCCTCGCAAACTTTGATCTACTCTGTAGGGGAGGAGAGGTTTGGACTTGAAGAGTCTAAAGCACGATAGGAGCCAACAAAACTGCTTTCGAGAAACTTAGACGAGAGCTGAGGCCAAGATAAAGGAACAGCTTGCAATCCGAGCAGCTTAAACTGTCTCAACTTAGAGCCAAAGTACGGTAGCTAAACTCACTGCGGAAAACCGAGAACACATGAGGGAAGAATAGGGGAATGGCAAAGAAAAGAGCAGCATTCAGCCAACCAGTACAATTCTGCACGATCCTTGCTCGACAAAGAACAACCTGGAGTGTAAGAAACACCAGTAGAAGAGGTTGAAAGATATCCTTACACGACACACACTTTTTTCCCAACCAAGAGGACGCACTAGGGGACTGTGACAGAATAGACTCAGCAAAGCCTCCTGAAAAGGAGCTAGGTGCTACTGACTCAACACTGGGAGAAGTGAAGGAGGTCATCAAGAAGGCAAGATTTAGTTCTTTCATCACCCGGACCCAATGCCATACCATACAAAGTGTACAAGATGTGCCCATTACTTCTCAAGCGGTTATGGAAGCTCTTAAAAGTTGACTGGAGGAAACGAAATGTCCCAGAAGCTTAGAAAGAGGCAAAGGGAATATTTACACCAAAGAAAAGGAAGTCCAAGATGATCAACGAGTACTGAACAATCTTGCTGCTTAAAACCAAGGGGAATATTTTCTTTGCAGTCCTTGCAAAAAGACTAACATCTTTCCTGACAGACAATGTCTACACTTCAGTCCTGAAGGGAGGAGTTTCCGGTTTCTCCGGCTGCGTAGAACATACAAGCGACATCTCTGAACTGATACAAAAAGCGACAACTGGGAAGAAGGACCTCACAGTAGTCTGACTCGACTTAGCCAACGCCTACGGATCCATACCACACCTGCTGATCTACATAGCCCTTTAACACTACCATGTTGACCGACACATTCAGAAAATCACCAACAGCTACCTGGATGATAAAAAGCTCCGGTTCACTGTTGGTGACCAGCTGACCGACTGGCAGAAGTTGGAGAAAGGCATTTTCACCGGGTGCACAGTTTCCGTGGTACTCTTCATCATAAGGGATGAATCTACTGATCGACGCTACCCAACTAGATTCTCATGGACCGAAGACAGAATCGGAGATCTATCTTCCATCTAGCCTAGGCTTCTTGGATTACCTCACATTGACAACAACGAGTCACATACAAGCTAGATGGATGCGGACAGCTCTGACAGACTTTGCCTCATGGGATAGAATGAAGTTCAAGGCTGCTTAATCCAGATCTCTCACCATCAAAGATGGACAGATTCCATCTATAGTGAAGAGCCCGATAAAATGCCTGGGCAAGTGGTTTTACGCCAGCTTACATGATAGGGACAATGTCAAGAAGCTTGAGAAACAGGTAGAGGACGGCTTGAAGAAGATAGACCGTTGCAGTCTAGCCGGCAAGTTTAAAGCCTGGCTTTAACAGCACATCCTACGTCCGAGGCTGACTTGGCTATTGATGCTATACGAGATAGCCAGCTTAACAATGGAAGCCCTTGAGAGACGCACTAGCCAACACCTCAGAAATTATCTTGAAATACCTCAAAGTTTCTCCAGCATGGGACTGTATGGAAAGAGCAACAAACTACAGCTCCCGATGTCTTCACTGGCAGAAGAATACAAGACAGCCAAGACAAGACTAATGGCAACACTGAGGGACTCTCCCTATGAACTTATCCATGAAGCTAGGACTGTAATCCGTACTGGCAGAAAATGGTCAGCAACAGGCAGAGAACTCACTCAAGCACAAAGACATTGTCGGAATGACTGTTGTCGGACGTTAAGGTACCGGTGCCACCAAGACAGTAATGTGGAGCAGGTCAGACCAGAAAAAGAGGCGAGCCATGATCAAGTCAGAGGTCAGGAGAGCGGAAAAACATGCTAGAAAAGCTTCAGCAGTGGAAATAGGATCATAGGGAACATGGACCATGTAGAATACCATAGACAGGAAGATGACCTGGGGAGACATCTGGAAGTATGAACTACTGAGGCTGGCGTTTTTCTTCCGGTCAGTCTATGATAATCTGCCATCACCGACAAACCTGTGCCGTTTAGATCTCGCAGCCGACTTTAAATGCAGCCTCTGCGACAGACTAGGCACTCTGGAGCATGTACATTCTTCCTGTTCAACATCACTGACACAGGAAACATATAGATAGAGACGTGAAACAGTCCTCGGAGAGTTGGCTGACTGGCTGGATGGAAAGAGAAAGAAGCAACGCGGAAGTAACCCCCTTCGAAGTCATATCAACTTAGTCAAGTTTGGTGAAACTGCAAAGAGAGCAAATCAACAATCATTGATCCTAGACGGCACCACCGGATGGAACATGGAAGTTGACCTCGGTAGGAGACTTGTATTCCTAGACATTGTCCAGACCACTTTGAAACCAGATATCATTGTGTGGTCTAAGACAGGGAAGAAGCTCATCGTCATCGAGCTTATAGTACCATGGGAAACAAGATGTGAAGAGGCCTACAAGAGGACGAAAGCAAAGTACCCAGAGCCTCTGGATCTTTGCAAGCAACGGGGCTGGCATGCTTGGCTTTTCCCTGTTGAAGTAGGCGTCAGATGGTTCTGTTCACAGTCCGTCTGGCGACTGATGACAGCATTTGGAACTACTGGCAGAGAGAAACAGAAGGCTATCAAAAGACTGAGCCAAGCTCAACGTGCGTCTAGCTGATTATGGCTTTAGACGGAATGAGAAAAGCTGGAAGCAATCAACCAACGCGCAGAGACCGAGATCCACTGTGGGCTCATCCGCAATGAGAGTGTTCATGGATTCAGGGCCGAAGCACCGCCACAAGACTGTTAAGTGATTCAGGGCTGAAGCTTCGGATGACGGCGGACTCCATGCTGATGATGTTGTTTGAGGAGCAGTCTGCAGTCCATAACAGGTGACTACGAATGTATTTCTACACATTCAACGTCTGGATTACCAGTAACTTCTAGGAAATACTGGATGACCACCGAAAACATATCGGTGACACTTAAAAGAGAGGTGACCATCAGGAACAGACTGGGCCAGAGGCACTAGGGGTAGCATCCCGAAATGCAGTCTTCGAGAGAGAACACCCATAGACAAGCTACAGACTCCACCAACGAAAGATACCCAAAGAGTCTACCAAGAGGGGGTAGTAGGGCCTGCCCAATAGACTACGAGTGCAACACCAGGAACGGTCACATGTTGATGTGAAAAGGTATGCAAGTGAGGTCTTCCCATACACCAGGGGAAGAATGGTTGCAAGCATGTGAGGTCACTTGGACAGCGAATAGTCAGATTGGCTAGTTAGCTAGTGAGACGCAGGAGTGCTCCAGTCTGGATTCAACCCAAAGTATTTAGGAACTCTCCATCCAGGAGACTACACAAGATGTAAGCCAGGACATTGAGGTGGATGACGACCCTCTCCTTAAGCTACTTCAGACTCGGAGAGAAAGCTGCTCAAAAACACAACAAGTGACTGTTCCGGATAGAACACGCAGAGACCCTGCCACTAGATTTAGGACACAAAGGATCATGTGGCCCAAGGCCTCCGACAAGACAGCATGGAAACTTCCAGACGAGGATCTCGATAACATCCCCGAAACATTCATGCAAAAATCAGAGGAACGGAAACAACACACGCTCGCAAAATCTGATCTACTCTGTAGGGGAGGAGAGGTTTGGACTTGAAGAGTCTAAAGCACGATAGGAGCCAACAAAACTGCTTTCGAGAAACTTAGACGAGAGCTGAGGCCAAGATAAAGGAACAGCTTGCAATCCGAGCAGCTTTAACTGTCTCAACTTAGAGCCAAAGTACGGTAGCTAAACTCACTGCGGAAGGCCGAGAACACAAGCGGGAAGAATAGGGGAATGGCAAAGAAAAGAGCAGCATTCAGCCAACCAATACAATTCTGCATGATCATTGCTCGACAAAGAACAACCTGGACTGTAAGAAACACCAGTAGAAGAGGTTGAAAGATATCCTTACACGACACACACTTTTATCCCAACCAAGAGGACGCACTAGGGGACTGTGACAGAATAGACCCAGCAAAGCCTCCTGAAAAGGAACTATGTGCTACTTACTCAACACTTGGAGAAGTGAAGGAGGTCATCAAGAAGGCAAGATTTAGTTCTTTCATCACCCGGACCCAATGCCATACCATACAAAGTGTACAAGATGTGCCCATTACTTCTCAAGCGGTTATGGAAGCTTTTAAAAGTTGTCTGGAGGAAACGAGATGTCCCAGAAGCTTAGAAGGAGGCAAAAGGAATATTTACACCAAAGAAAAGGAAGTCTAAGATGGTCAACGAGTACTGAACAAACTTGCTGCTCAAAACCAAGGGGAATACTTTCTTTGCAGTCCTTGCAAGAAGACTAACATCATTCCTGATAGACAATGTCTACACTTCAGTCCTGAAGGGAGGAGATTTCGGTTTCTCCGGCTACGTAGAACATACAAGCGACATCACTGAACTGATACAAAACGCGACAACTGGGAAGAAGGACCTCACAGTAGTCTGACTCGACTTAGCCAACGCCTACGGATCCATACCACACTAGCTGATCTGCACAGCCCTTCAACACTACCATGTTGACCGACACATTCAGAATCATCAACAACTACCTGGATGATAAAAAGCTCCGGTTCACTGTTGGTGACCAGCTGACCGACTGGCAGAAATTGGGAGAAAGGAATTGTCACCGGATGCACAGTTTCCGTGGTACTCTTCATCATAGGGATGAACCTACTGATTGGCGCTGCCCAACAAGATACTCATGGACCGAAGACAGAATCATAGATATATCTTCCACCTAGCCTAGGCTTCATGGATGACCTCACATTGACAACAAAAAGCACATACAAGCATGATGGATGCTGACAGCTCTGAAAGACGTTGCCTCAAGGGCAAGAATGAAGTTCAAGGCTGCTTAATCCAGATCTCTCACCATCAGGAAGGGACAGATAACAGAGAGGTTCAAACTAGAGTACAAAATGAGGAGATCCTATCTATATTTAAGAGCTCCACAAATGCCTGGGCAAGTGGTTTGACACTAGCTTACATGACAGGGACAATGTCAAGAAGCTTGAGAAACAAGTAGAGGACGGCTTGAAGAAGATAGTCCATTGCAGTCTAGCCGGCAAGTTTAATGCCTGGCTTTACCAGCACGTCCTACTCCCAGGGCTGACTTGGCCATTGATGCTATACGAGATACCAAGCTCAACAATGGAAGCCTTTGAGAGACGCACCAGCCAACACCTTAGAAAGTGGCTGGGACTGTATGGAAAGAGCAACAAACTGCAGCTCCCACTGTCTTCACTGGTAGAAGAATTCAAGACAGCCAAGACAGGATCAATAGTTACACCGAGGGACTATTCAGATGAACTTATCAATGAAGCAGGGATTGTAACCCATACTGGCTGAAAATTGTCAGCAACAGATGTGGTGATCCAGGCAGAGAGCTCACTCAAGCACAAAGACATTGTCGGAATGACTGTTGTCAGACGTCAAAGTATGGTTCCACCAAGACAGTACTGTGGAGCAGGTCAGACCAGAAAGAGAAGCGAGCCATGATCCAGTCAGAGGTTAGGAGAACAGAAAAACATGCTAGACAAGCTTCGGCGGTGGAAATGGAATAACAGGGAACATGGACCACGTGGAATACCACAGACAGGAAATTGACCTGGGTAGACATCTGGAAGTATGAACCACTGAGACTGTCGTTTCTCCTCAGGTCGCTTTATCATCTTCTGCCATCACCGGCGAATCTGTGCCGTTGTGGTCTCACCGGCGAACCTGTGCTGTTAGGGTCTTACAGCCGACCCTACTTGCAGCCTCTGCGACAGACTAGGCATTCTAGAGCATGTACTTTCATCTTCTTCAACATCACTGACACAAAGAAGACATAGATGGATCCATGACACAGTCCTCAGAGAGTTGGCTGACTGGCTGGAGGGAGAGAGAAAGAAGCAACGCGGAAGTAACCCCCATCAAGTCATATCACCTTTGCCACATTTGGTGAAACTGCAAAGAGTGCAAACCAACAATCATCAATCTTAGACGGCACCACCGGATGGAACATTGAAGTTGACCTCGGGAGGAGACTTGTATTCCCAGTCATTGTCCAGACCACCTTGAGACCAGATATCGTTCTTTTGTCACAGAGGAGGAAGCTCATCGTCATCGAGCTTACAGTACCATGGAAGACAAGATGTGAGGAGGCCTACAAGAGGAAGAAGGCACAGAGCTTCTGGATCTTTGCAAGCAACGAGGCTGGTGTACATGGCTTTTCCCTGTTGAAGTAGGCGTCAGATGGTTCTGTTCACAGTCTGTCTACAAACTGACGACAGCATTAGGAACTGAAACGGGAGGAGAAGAGCTGAAAGCAATCAACCAATGCGCAGTGACTGATCACCACTGTGGGACCACCCGCCACGAGAGTGTTCATGGATTTGAAGGCCAAAACACCCGATGACGGCAGACTCCATGCTGATGATGTTGGTTTGAGAAGCAGTCTACAGTCCACAACATGTACTACGACTGTATTTCCACACATTATGCAACGCTCTGCTCGTTTGGATGAAGATGTCTTTTTTTCTCACTGTGCTAATTGTGCAATGCTGAGTGAAATGACGCCGTTTATAGTTTTATAGCTACGTTTCGCCCAATATATTTAGATGAATATTGATATATCTAAACAAGAGGGCCATTGACCCTAAATCGCTCACCTGTGTAAAAGGCTCCAGGTGTGTCTCTTCATGTAAGCCTATATTATATACATGTCACACACACTTTTGAACCTAGGGCAATAATTTGAACAATTATGTAGACATCTGATGTCACACGCCTAAAATTAAGGCTCTAGCTATTATTGATTTAGAGAGGAAAAGTGACCACGCCCCTTAACAGCCATGTTTTTGACGAATCTGTAGAGGCTCACACACGGACCATTTGTGTGTAATTATTTTAAAATCAGGCTTGCAGTTTCAAACAAGAAGACTTTTAATGTTTCCACTATATACATGTAGAGAAAAGTGACCACGCCCTCTGGCGGCCATGTTTTTTGACGAATGGAAATGATTTTAACAATCTTGTTTCAGGGTCACACAAGGACCACTTGTGTAAAATTATTCTAAAATCGGGCCAGCAGTTTCACACAAGAAGATTTTTAAAGTTTTCACTATATACATACAGGGGAAAATGACCGTGCCCTCTCGTGGCCATGTTTTTGTCAAATCAGTATAATTTGAACAATCTTTGTAGAGGGTCACACAAGGATCATTTGTGTAAAATTATTCTAAAATCGGGCAAGTAGTTTCATACAAGAAGATTTTTAAATTTTCCCCTATAAACATTTAGGGAAAATAGACCACGCTCTCTAGCGACCAAGTTTTTTGACAAATCTGTATAATTTGAACAATCTTTGTAGATGGTGACATAAGGAACATTTGTGTGAAATTATTCAAAAATTGGTCCATTGGTTTAGAAGGAGATGTCGTTTGAAGATTTTTTCTATTTTTAGCTCTGGCAACTCCTATGTGCAACCAAGCAAAACTGTTTGAAAAACTTATGTAGGGGACAAACTTTGGAATATCATGGCTAAATTTCACCAAAATCCATTCATTGGTTTTGGAGGAGATGTTTCTAAACACAAATGTTTACTACGGATGGACGACTTGACGCACGCACGCACGTAGGCACACACGACGGAAGACAGATACAGTGTGGTCACAATAGCTCAGCATGAACACTTGTGCTCAGGTGAGCTAAAAATGAAAAGTAAGACCAACATATATCAATTTACAGAAACAGCAGAATACGGTCTGCATATCACATTAATAAGGGTGTGATTAGCCGATCGATTAAGGTCTTCTAGGTAGAGAAGTGTCTTGCTGACCACTGCTGTATGATTTGTTGTAGCCTACAAGAAGTTGACATTCTTGGTGACATTTTTTTAAGAGAAAGGCTTGAATGGTTTAACCTAAACTATAAAGTACGTAAAATGTCTTTTAAGTGTGCAATAAAGATAAATGGAATACATATTAACTATAGACATCTAGAAATGCAACTACTGCTATGGTAACTTTCACATCTAAAAGAGCATCCGGCCCCTTTCGGGCAGCACCCTGTCCCTTTTAGGCAACACCCTGCCCTTTTTGAACTCTAGAAATAACACTATTGTAGGATAAATGAAACAAAATTGCATACCTACGAAACCTGTGTGAAAAATTAAAATAAAACCTTTTAAATTGTTAAAGCATGGTGTTTAGTTTGGCTATTTGAAAAATGTTACATGATAGAGCGGTTCAAATAAGTTTAAACCTTTCATCACAATCGAGCTAAAAGAAAGAAGTATAAATTAAATTAAATCACACAAATGATATGAAAAACTCATAAGCTTCTAATCTTATAACAATTCGCCGACCATCTTTTCTTCTCTTGTTAAATATATACCAAAAAGAGTTTTAAATATACAAGTAATTCAAAACCATAACAACATACACAGAGAATATGACAAGAGTGTCTTCTCATATTGAATTCATTACTTGTATAAGTTCAGTGAAACTTCTGTTAAATGGTTATCATCGTATTCAGAGAAGCGCTCTCAACAAGTATGTGTGTCTGGACAGCTTTCTTCTCTCTGTTCTTGGGCCTATACTTTTTATACTATATATAAATGACATTCCTTTACACACATATAAATCATCCGTTGACATGTTTGCTGATGATGCAACAATGTCTGCATATGGTAAAACTCTGACTGAAGTACACAACATCCTGCAATATGACATTAACAAAGTAGATGAATGGTGCAAAGAAAACTAAATGCTTCCAAACATACCCGGTAACTTGAGTAAAAACTATTTATGATGAATGAAACTTTACTGACTAGAATCTGTGTTAATTTGCACATATACGGAAGACCTTGCATAGAAGTTACTATATGTTTAACTATAAGAAGTCATATTGTACATATTTTACTTCATTTTATTTTCATTAATCATAATTATTAAATTTTGATGGTTGTTCTCATACCTTAAGACGAGAGCTTTTCGAAAAGTTCGAAAGATTTCACTCATACTAAGTCATATCTACAGTGTACTGCTCAACTATCAATATTGATTATAACTGGGAGACAGACTGTTAAACAGATGAGCAAGCTCATAAGGTGTTAAGTTTAAAAAGAATTACAATTACTTAAACAAAAACATAGGTATAGATTAGAAAGGTACAGTTGCAAGCGTCTCAGTGAATAGATTCTCGCTGGGGCTGGACTGTATGTTTAAAGAGGAGACCAATCCAGGAACGAACTGTTCTTGGAAAAAAGGAGTTTGAGTGGTATTGCGTATGAGATTGTGGGATCAAGTAGTTCAGGTTCCTTGTAGGTATGAGATGGCTATGGTCAACTGCAATAAGACTGTACTTAATTTTGTATTACAGCTATGTATTGGGGTCTTTAAGCATTTGAGTGACTGTTTGTTAGGCCGTAGTTATGACATACGCATCGAGCTGCATATCGTTGTACTCGTTAGAGATTTTAGTTTATACATAATTTATTTTAGGTCGATCGTGAAGGATGTTCTACAACTTGTATTAATCACTCTCGACATCTCATTCCTGGTGGAATACATCGCCACGAGGGTTTGAGAGAAAAGGCCAGTTTCCCTTTTAATGCCGAGCGCCAAGCAAGGAAGATACTGGTATCATTTTTTACGTCTTTGGTATGACGCGGCCGGGGATCGAACCCACGACCTCCCGGACTCGAAGCGGACGCTCTATCACTAGGATATCGAGGCGGTAAGGGATTTTTGCCAAGGGTGTCATACAGAAGAGCAATATTCAAGCTGTGATCGGACATGGGTGTTATTTACATAATTATCTCATAGTGCGGCAGTTTTCTTTTGATCTTTGCAGTATGTTAAACATGGTAACACACATCATTACTACAAAATCTGTGCTGATATTTTACAAAACTATCACGATATATATCAACACAGAAATCTCTATAGAGTTTCATTAGAAAAAAAGTGTTGCGATATAAATCAGCACAGTAAAACTGTTCAGATATAAATCGCAACACTTTTTCTCTATTGAGGTCCTATCGAGGGAGTATATTTTTTTCCTTTCAAAGAAAAGATGGTTTTAGCTCCAATTTACAGTTCACAGAGAAAGAATTATCACAAACACCTACATTTATAAAGTAAAAGAATAAATAAACTAGAATTTTCAAAAACTCGATAGTTATCGCCAAATTCAGAAATACATGAAATATATGAAATTCTGAGATTTCTCAATTTTTTTTTTTTTTTTTTTTTTTTTTTACAAACAAAACAACAAGTTTTACAATATGTTTGGCCAATGAAATGCAAAGATTTAAAACCAGTGCAGAAATCTGTTGGATACTTTTATCTAGGGAACACATTTTCTAAAACAGAAGTTTTAGTGTTTCAGTCAGCGAGGCGCAGAAAGGGAATCAAAAGAGTAAAAATAATAATAAACAAATTTAAATGAAAATAATATATAAGTTTTAATGATAAAACTATGCGATAAAACAATTATAATATGTAATGCTCGTGTGTTACGAGGATATATCAGAGCTAGGGCTACATCGAGGGTATTTTTCTCTGCACATATCGTCGTGGCCGGTAGGCCGAGACAGATATGTGCAGAGAAAAATACCGAGATGTCTCACACATACTATAACTATTACGTAATTCAAAGGCACGGTCTCAAAGCCTGTGCTGCAATGTGTATGAAGTAGACTTATTGAAAATATCAATAACGTCAAATCAAATCCTTATCAGTACACTTAAACCTGTCCCATTAATTCAATAAAAATGACATAAAAAAATTTTCTTGGCCAATATGTATGCTACTGCCAATTGGTCACTAATTTCTCGGTGCAAATCGCGCATACTTTCAATCATGGAAACACAAAATGAAACTGTTATTACGTTTTGGTCTTTAATGGCACAGCTAAGTTTAATATTTCTGACCTTATTTAAAAGGACTGACGTTGGAACAGAATTATCGAAATAATCAGATATCAAGAGACAAGTTGAGGCGAAAAGTGACTTATTTCGAGAAGGAAACTGGTTAAAAGAAAGTCTGATTTCATATCTTTAAAAGAAACCCTGAGATCCAAAATTTAACCTAAGTTTATCATGTCTTGCCACAAAATGCTATGAGATTCCTGTCTAATGCTTTGTTTCCGCTGATTACATTATGTTTGTTTTTGTTGTGTTTAAAGTCGCGCTGACACAATTATAGATCATATGTTAATTGGTAGAGGAAGACCCAAGGTGCCCCTCGGTGTATTAGTCCAGAAAATCTAGTGTCAAAAATGCAAATAAAGGAAAAAAATTGCACAGAAATGTTTTTTTATGTTTTCATGTTCTACAACATGTGCTGAGTCAACAGTGAAAAATCTACCAAAATCTAATAACGCGAAATATGATTTTTTCTTTTTTTGGTGTGGGGGTGGGGGCCGGGGCGACTGTAGATAAAACTGCAAATTTCTGTAATATCGATAATACGCCTATAACTATGAGTAAACGGGAATTCTGAAGCTTAAAAATGTTGAAACTTATCTTGTACATTGTTTTCAATGACTTCTCAACATTGCCAGTGTAACGCTGCGTATGTTACGTAAAGTTTCTTTGGGGAATATTTTTAGCTCAAAGTCAGTTTTCAAGTCCGCTTAAATTGAGGGAATTAGCAAAATCCAGATTCTGTTTCTTCTTTTATTCAGTTTTCAACAACAATATATTGATGTCCACATAACAACAATAATTTCTATAAACACAACTAAATTAATTAAAACTATAATTATCTAGTCGGATATCTCGACATGAAACACAGAAGTATTATGTCCTTATTTCGTAGGTAAAAATCTCTGTCCATCGTTATCATTGACTTTTTATGATTTTCATGAAAGCAATAAAATTAACCAATGATATTGCAGGAAACATACATGTCCACTAGCAACAAATCTCGCATACCACGATATCTAGTGAGATTTCACGTGATTTCACGTGACCAGGGACCTCTGTCCTTGCGTGTCAAAAGATTATTATCTTACTGAACAGATAATATGAATTAAGGCACCGCCTAGCATGGGGATTTATCTTTTACATATATTCACTTACAAAGAAATATTCAACACTCAAAAGAAAGTGAAACTTCGCTCTAAACAGTCAAGTTTACATTTAGAGTCATCATACCTCTTACAGCGAATATCATACTTTGCAAAATTTACGAGAAGCCGTGACGGTGACGTCATTCACCGCGTTCTCGCACTGGCTTTGGATTTTTGTTTGTTTGTTTGCACTCCACGCAGAAACGTGACGGCCTTTACACTTCCTTACTGTTTTAAAAGTGTTTTTCAGTTGCATATACAGTTTTCATTACGTAAAAAGAAGTAAAATACTCATGTTGGCGCGGTATACGAATTTCTGTGACTGATTCGGGGTGCTCGGATGTTCATGCAGACAACCAGTCTGCGGTGTGTACATAAACCGGAACCGGAAAACATCGACAAAATTTCTTCAGTATATGCAGACAACAAAGACGAATAACTATATACGGACGTTACCGTCTCGGGGATTTTCATCCCCTATTAAGATTATGTAATAAAATGCAATAAGACTATTAACAGACGTATAAAAGCAATTAGTTTGACACTGCAAGATCTTATCAATGTTTAGTAAGAAATAAAACATTTTTATAATAACAGCATGTAAATTCGTTTTGTTCTTTTTAAAATTATTAACAAAGTTCGAGATTTTACATATACAACTATTTTTAACATTTTAAAAAAAATTATTTGACCGTTGTTAAACACTAATGTCACTGCATGACACCTGTATAAAAATACACAGAAATACCATTGATACCATTTTATAGTGCTTTGTAAAGTACTTTTCGCTTTAAATCTGTGGATTAAATTTTGGGAGAAAAGGATTGGAACCCTATTAATTTCTTTAATTTAAAGAAAAACTCTAAATGAACTCTCTTTCAAAGTCAAATACACACTTAGCCAAGTAATTATATGTGAAGTTATGAGGGAATTCCAAACATTCGCACTTCTGTTTCATATTTTCAACATTTTACCCTAAAAATAAGGTGTTTGCATCATTGGACTTTGGTAGCTTTTTGATATAACATTCCTGACATGTTATACATTACACATGGCAAATATCATTTCTGTGCAAATGTTTAAAGGGACATATATTTTTACTTATTTAAGGGACAGATATAATTTATTTATTTCATTAATCTTCCAGCGAACTGTTGTATCGCCGTTTATGACTGATAAGCATAGACTGTAAACTGGCAATGATGTGAAGTATGGAAAAGAGACACAGTTTATTTGTAGAAAAAAAAAAAAACATTTGTTAGTGAGAATCTGCGAATTCTTGCTTAGTGTTTAAGTTTGAGAATGCCTTTGTCTTAAATGCAGATATAGCAGGCCAGCTATTCAAATATACGGCAACTTGTTACAGAATTCAAACATAAATTAAACATTAGTCATACTAAATGCATACGGTTACTATAATATATTACCTTAAAAAGATGAAGTTACTTAAAGATAAAAGGAAAGTCTCCAGGTGTGAAGCATATCGCTTTAGTGGTATTGAATCCATACCAATACTCTCGTCTTCACCATTATGCATTAACACCAATAATGACGAGGAAACGCAATTGCTCACAGTTATAATAAATACAGTTTAACAGATCTGAAAAGATTACATCTTGGAAATAATAAAAGTAGTTTTGTTAACAGGTGGTTTCTCAGACCAGGTAAATTTGCACAATAAATGTGAGGTGAAAATAGTGACCTTTATGAATAGGGTCTTTATTCGGGGGTGGTATTTAGCATAGGGTTTACTGTAAATAGAAAAACACTCTAACGAACCATACAGGCATGTAAGAAGAAGCCTGTTATATTGGTTTGGACAAAAGTATTGAAATCATAACTGACTGAATAATGATATTGTTTACCTAACTGATAAATATAGCTCAAGAACGCTTATTTCTGAATTCATATAGATTGCTTTAACGGTTATCATTACGTAAACAGAAAAAAACCCATTGCATTTGCATATTAATTCTTAAATAAGTAACACGTTCTTTCCATAAATTTATATTTAGAAACAAGTACTTTCCGAATCCAAAGGTAATAAAAACACTTTATAAGGTAAGAATTTCAAAAGCGTCGCAGTTATTGAAACGATCAACAACAGCAAGGTTATTGCTGATATGTTTAGTGATAAACTTTAAAATCCACGGACAAATACACCTATTTCTATTTATTCGGGAAGTGCGATTCGAAATTTTCTGAGACTTTGAACAGGTAATATATTTAACAGTTGACTCTCTGATATAAGAACATTGAACATTTTTTTTTAAAATAAGATAATGTGTATAAAGAAGTTATTGTTTCCTTAATTAACTTGTGTGTAACTTGATTTATTAAATAAACATATTGGTGTTAAACAGCTTGCAAATGCAGACGTTGAAAACTTATTTTTACATAGATATTGTTTATTGATAAATTTAATTTGACATAATGTATCTTCTGTTTTATGTGTATTTTACGCTTTTTTTCATTATAACACTTCTAATACATTTAGACATAAAGATTATAACAAATATTGACCAGAAAGGTATATATATATGTTTTTATTTCTCCTAAGGTAACATTGTGGCATCAACAATCAGAATTAGAGCAAATGGCGGGCAGAAACAAACTCTACCGACCTCTTAGAGATGATGAAAATCCGATGGAGGATGGAGTTATAGCCAAACGTCCTCTTGCAGACGACATACCACTGAAAGTTTTACATCGGTCAAGGTCAAGGTCAAGGTCGTTTGTGCGGCGCGCACTTGTCTCATCAGACCGGAGAGATAAAAATGCGATTTTATGATCCCGAAGACGATTTCACTCGAGATTTTCTGCATGGTTCATCCACTCCACCTCCCTTACGTTCATGATCCAGTTCCAGCAAGATTCAGACACTTCTGAAGCTAGATTCTCCGTCAGCTGACCCTCAGTTCTTTGTTGACCAGATGAAGCAGTTCACGTAGGTTTTGGTCATGATTTTCATCTTCTACACTAACCTGGCTCTAGTTTACTTCGGCCCACCACCTTTTTTATTTAAAAACAGGACGGCTTGAGGAATTTCACCATCAAACTCCTCGTATCCGGAGATTGTCATCCGAACCCGGGCCCTCCAAATTACAAATTTCCTTGTGCTATCTGTGAAAAGCACTGCAAATCAAACCGTGCCGTCTGTTGTGACAATACAAAGTATGACAGATGGTACCACACCAAGTGCATGGGGATGGACCCGGCTGTGTATAGAGGCCTGACTTCTAACACAAGTTGGATTTGTTTTAGCTGTGGTGTCCCAAACTTTTCCTCCACGTTGTTCAACACGCTATCCTCTGATTCTGTGAACACGTCCATAACCACAGAAAATACTTACAGCATCCTCTCCGACGTACCAGGCACACCAGACAGCAGCAATGCATCGTCCTGTTTCAGCTCTGCAAACCACTCCATAGGTCCAGCGCAGTTCACATCTTCTCTCATCAACCGCAGACCAACACCACCCAACAAACCAGGAGGCTCTAGTTTGCGGGTACTCGTAATAAACTTCCAAAGTCTGAAGGCGAAACGTACATCCTTCTAGCTCCTCCTAGAAGAACTGGACCCAGACGTCATTACTGGTAATGAAACATGGCTGTATCCAGCGGTACATCAGCAAGAAGTCCTCCCTGTGGGTTATAGCTTCATAGCCAGACGGGACAGAACCCAAGACCGACATGGTGGAGTTGTCATCGCCGTCAAGTACTCTATCATCGGCACATCCCTGGAGCTTGACACGCACGCAGAGATCACGGCCACCTCCCTTGTAACCAGTGGCAGAGCACCACTTATCATATCATAGCCTCCATTTACTGCCCACAAAGCAGTGACCTAGCCTACATGGAGGAAATCTGCAGACAGGTACGCCACCTCCATCTCGCCTACCCCACTTCGACCATCTGGTTGGCAGGCGACATTAACCTACTTGATGTTGACTGGGGCTCGTACACAACAACCACAAGCAGCTTAATCAGCTCTTCCTGGACACAGTTCTTGACACCAGTTATGGACAGGTAGTCAACTTCACCACCAGGGGAAACAACATCTTGGACCTGTTTATCACCAACCGTCCATCACTAGTTAGCCGTTGCAAATTACATCCAGGCGTCAGCGACCACGATGCAGTTTTCATCTACGCACAGACTTCAGCAACTCGTTACAAACCACCTCCAAGAATGATATTCCTCTGGAAAAGTGCTGAAACGACCAGCATACAGGCAGCTGTCAGAGAATTTAGCCTTGACTTCACCACAAGATATAACCCACGTACAGACATCAACACCCTGTGGACAACTTTCAGGAACTTTGTGGACCACACCATCACAGCCCACGTTCCTTTTAAAATGACCACCTCTCACTACAACCAACCTTGGATATCTAGGAAAGCCAAACGCCGCTCCAGAAGAAAGAAGAGGGCATTCCGGCGGACAAGAGCTACTGGCAATGAAGCCGACCACATCCGCTATATGCAGATCACCAAGGACACCCGCTAAGAATGCAGACAGGCATACAATAGATACATCAGGGACATGGTTACAACAGACCGCAATTCAAAGAAACTGTACTCCCTGGTCAATGAGAAGAGGTGCGACAAGAGCGGCATATCATCCCTTAAAGCTAAAGCTAACGGTCTCACCAACAGCGAGCTAACCACCAAAGCTACCATTCTGAACCAGCAATTCAGTGGAGTGTTTACCAGGGAAGACACCTCCTACATTCCATCACTCGGAAACAGTCCCCACCCCAACATGCACAGTGTCAGCATCGGCGTCGAGGGTGTGCGGAAGCTTCTTTTTGACCTAGACACACACGAGGCGACCAGTCCCGACAACATCCCGACAAGGTTCCTGAAAGACTACACAGAAGAGCTTGCACCAGCACTATCACTACTCTTCTCTGCATCAGTCGACCAAGGCCAAGTACCGACAGACCGGAGGCACGCGAATGTCACACCTATCTTCAAAAAGGGAGACCACAGTGATCCTGCCAACTATCGGCCGATATTGCTTACTCAGTATGCAGTAAGATTATCGAGCACATCCTTCACAGACAGATTATGGCCCACCTTGAAAAACACAAGATACTGTCGGACCAACAGCACGGCTTCAAAAAGAGGAGGTCTACTGAGAGCCAGCTTATCCTCACGATACGCGACCTAGCTGCAGGCCTCGAAGAGATGGAACAAATAGACGCAGTCCTGCTCAGTTTTAGCAAGGCATTCGATAAGGTTCCCCATGAGCAACTTGCCAGCAAGCTAAAATACTACACCATCAGGGGTAACTTTCTTCAGTGGATACGCAGTTTCCTGGCCAACAGTACACTGCAAGTCGTAGTAGAGGGAAGATCATCTGATACAGCACCAGCCCCAAGGATCAGTCATCGGACCCCTACTCTTCCTGCTCTACATTAATGACCTCCCACTAGCAGTACTAGCCAAATAGTATCTGATATCGGCTGGCTATCCCTCCACAAACGTCGTTCCAACGCCAAGCTGGTCATGACTTACAGAAATGTTCACGGCCTTGCCGACATAACGCCACCAGCGAGGTTTTTCCACCCTACCTCCATCAACACCCGCGGCCACTCCATGAGACTCCACCCTTCGTTTTGTGGCAAAGATGTCCTCCTTCACTCCTTAATATTTTCATTTGATATATGGTAACCAATAACTGATCAGTTATCAATAAATCGTCGAAACGTGTATCAAAAACTTTCAACAAAGTATTTACATAAATAAGAGTGTAGCTATAAAGGGAAATATGGTCTACTCGTCCTATTCGCTACGCACCCATGATTTTGACATAATTAATGTCGATTTTCCAATTAATTTGAAAATATAATATTTGACAAGTGTATACATATCTTCATGGAGAAGATATTTTTGCAATATTTTGGCATTAAATCAAGTTGTAGTTATATTTTCTAGATAATGTGGTAAGAGACGAGATTCAATCGAGGTACTAGATCTATTCGGACTTTTTTTCCATTTACACTAGTGAAAATCGCTTATCATAACCACTGTCATATAATGTTTCATTTGTATTATTTAAACGATTGTAAATATTTACTGGACACCCTGATATTTTCATGTTCGGAGATAGTGTAATCAAATCAAACATGCACAATAAATCACTAGATCTAGATCTACTGTTGGGAACCATTTTCCGGACACATTTTCATATTTCGGCACCATTATTCCCTAAAAAAATAGTTCACATAAATGAAGCCCACCTTGCACAAACTTCAGCATCTTCCACATCTGATGTTGTAATCAGCATCGCGTTGTGACGTAAAATATGGGTTCCATGGGGCCTCAAATGGGGTCACTAAAATAAGTTATATTTCCCGTCAGGTAAACCAGTATCCGGACAAATATTTTGACGGTGTTTTGTTGTTAATTTAATATCAAAATAAGTAATTAATCTATTTCTACACATTTCTTAATCATTCATCTCTTCAAAATTGCAATTGAAACATAACCTGACGTTCAATCCCAGCTACGAAAGCAAACCGAGGTTGACTATAAAAATCTCGAATTTCGTCTTATACGAATTCTTTATAATTCCAATAGATATAGAATAAAATTAGTGCAAAAATCGACAGCCCTGCATCTTACGTAACTTTTAGCGTGAAATTAAAAGTAGAACATGTATCAGCAGACAGTCATTATGTAGTTTGATTATTTCTTCCCTACTTGATACCTCGGCATGTGTGAACTACTGTGCATGCGCAATGCTATCTTCATGCCCCGTTAAGTCAGAAAGTTGTTTTGTAAACGCAAGTGAGTTATCATCAAAAACCCAAACTTTTTACAGCCTTATAAAATAGTGATTTGTTGTAGACATGTAGAACAAATATCTAAATGATATAGATGAAACAATTACATGAATAACAACGAAATAAAGCGGATATTACATGTGTCCATGTGTCCGGAAACTGGTCCTGTCCGGGAAATGGTTCCGAACCAGTACATATTTTAATTATTTGATTGGAAGTTAAATGCAACATTCGTTAAATTTTTTTATATTACTGTTACAGTACTAAAATCAGTTTTATTTGAATTGTAACTTTGTTCTAACTAGGTTATTTTATATCAGGAACCGAACACTCTACCTGTGAATAAATCCGCCCCCTCCTCTTCCCCCTCCCCCTCCCCACATACATTGGAGTCCGATACCATAAAATTGCTCATGTCAAATGCACTTACAGTTTTACTTTTTGCAGGGTCCTTTTTATATCCAACTTGGAGTAAAAAGGCTGACAATGCGTTATTATACAATTCATTTTTCTGACGTCACAATTATTACGTCATCGCATTAAACGGCATAGCGGCATACTTCTAATGAAACCAACACAAAACAGGCGAATATGTGTTGAATGTCGTCAAGGATGTACTTAAAAATGACATGTTAGAATTGAAATATTATTTCCTATTAGTGATTTGCTCTTAAAGAAATTCATCGTTTGTCGTTTAAATGCATATTATTATATCATATACTAGCGGAAAAAAGAAACTGTGCAAACAATTGTTACAACCCGTTTTGTAATAAAGTTGCAATTTGTAATAATTATAACAAAACAGGTTGGAGTGCTTATTACAATTTGAAATGGACATCACAACCCGTTTTGTAATAAAGTTGCAAAATGTAATAAATTTCTCAGAGTGTGTGTAAACGTATTTGTGTCATAGTTCTAAGGTTCACTATGTGAATAAAATTGAATGAGGTGAGGATGTCAGGTGGCGTACTTTTAGCATGTAATTTTACTCATTGATTGTAACTAAGAAGGTTACTGGTGAGCATAACATCAAGGAAGTTTGTACAAAATGTTAAGAGTGCGTATTACAAAGTGAAAATAAACAAAGCATCCCGTTTTGTAATAAAATTGCAAAATGTAATACATTTCTGAGTTAGCTGAAAAGCATTTGTATCATATTTGTAAGGCTCACTTTATGAGTAATGTGAAGGAGATGAAGATCTTTTGATAATATGGCCAACCGAGTCACTGTCTGCCTTGTTCTCGGTGCTTTCGAGGGATCTACTTTCCAGATTTTACTTTTTACCTGCCATATAGGCAAGTAGTTAGAAAATGAAATTGGATCTTCACAAAATCAGTGAAATTGAAATAATTATTACAACTTATTACAATGTGAAATGAACATCACAACCCGTTTTGTAATACAGTTGCAAAATGTAATAAACTTCTGAGTTAGCTGAAACGTATTTGTTTCATAGTTCTAAGGTTCGCTATGTGAATAAAAGTGAAGGATGTGAAGATGTAGAGTGTCATACTAATGACAATTTGGCATTAACTATTTGCATAAAAGTATGAAAAAAACAAGTACTTACAAAATCAATGTTGATAATCAAATTGTGATAATTATTACAAAACGTGTTAGAAAGATTATTACAATGTGAACTGGACATCGCAACCGGTTTTGTAATAAAGTTGCAAAATGGAATTAATTTCTGAGTTAGCTGAAACGCATTTATGTCATAGTTCTAAGGTTCACTATGTGAATAAAAGTGAAGGTTGTGAAGATGTAATGTGTTATACTTATGACAATTGGTACTAACTATTTACATAAAAGTAAAAAAAACACAAGTACCTACAAAATCAATGTGGATATTAAAATTTTAATATTTATTACAAAACGGGTTAAAAAGCTTATTACAATGTGAAATGGACATCACAACCCGTTTCGTAATAAAGTTGCAAAATGTTATAAATTTCTGAGTTAGTTGAAACACATTTGTATCATAGTTCTAAGGTTCACTAGGTGAATAAAAGTGAAGGATGTGAAGATGTAATGTGTTATACTTATGACAATTTGGCATTAACTATTTACATAAAAGTAAAACAAAAAAAAAACAAGTACTTACAATATCAATGTGGATACTCAAATTGTAATAATTATTATAAAACGTGTTAGAAAGCTTATTACAATGTGAAATGGACATCGCAACACGTTTTGTAATAAAGTTGCAAAATGTAATAAATTTCTGAGTTAGCTGATACGCATTTGTGTCATAGTTCTAAGGTTCACTATGTGACTAAAAGTTAAGGATGTGAAGATGTAATGTGTCATACTTATAACAATTTGGCTGACCCGCCCGCTTAGCTCAGTAGGTAAGAGCGTTGGTCTACGGATCGCGGGGTCGTAAGTTCGATCCTCGGGCGGGGCGTATGTTCTCCGTGACTATTTGATAAACGACATTGTGTCTGAAATCATTGGTCCTCCACCTCTGATTCATGTGGGGAAGTTGGCAGTTACTTGCGGAGAACAGGTTTGTACTGGTACAGAATCCAGGAACACTGGTTAGGTTAACTGCCCGCCGTTAAATGACTGCAATACTGTTGAAAAACGGCGTTAAACCCAAAACAAACAAACAAAACAATTTGGCATTAACTATTTCCATAAAAGTAAAAAAAACACAAGAACTTACAAAATCAAAGCGGATACTCAAATTGTAATAATTATTACAAAACCGGTTAGAAAGATTATTACAATGTGAAATGGACATCGCAATCCGTTTGGTAATAAATTGAGTTTGTTGAAACGCATAAGTGTTATAGTTCCAAGGTTAACTATGTGATTAAAGATGTGAAGATGTAATGTGTGATACTTATGACAATTTGCCATTACCTATTTACATAAAAGTAGAAAAAAAGAAGTACTTACAACATAAATGTGGATACTAAAATTGTAATAATTATTACAATTTGAGTATCCTCATTGATTTTGTAGGTACTTGTTTTCTTCACTTTTAAGTAATTAATAAATGCCAAATTGTCGCAAGTAAGACACATTACTTCTTCACATCCTTCACTTTTATGCACATAGTGAACCGTAGAACTCTGACATAAATGCGTTACAACTATCTCAGAAATTTATTACATTTTGCAACTTTATTACAAAACGGGTTGCGATGTCCATTTAACATTGTAATAAGCTTTCTAACCCGTTTTGCAATAATTATTACAATTTGAGTATCCACATTTATGTTGTAAGTACTTGTTTTTTCTACTTTTATTTAAATAGGTAATGCCAAATTGTCAAAAGTATGACACATTTCATCTTCACATCCTTAACTTTTACTCACATAGTGAACAATAGAACTATGACACAAATGTGTTTCAACTAACTCAGAAATTTATTACATTTTGCATCTTTATTACAAAACGGGTTGCGATGTCCATTTCACATTGCAATAATCTTTCTAACACGTTTTGTAATAATTATTACAATTTGGGTATCCTCATTGATATTGTAAATACTTATTTTTTTCACTTTTATGTAAATAATAAATGCCAAATTGTCATAAGTATGACACATTACATCTTCACATCCTTCACTTTTATTCACATAGTGAACCTTAGAACTATGACGTGAAATGCGTTTCAACTAACTCAGAAATTTATTGCATATTGCAACTTTATTACAAAACGGGTTGTGATGTCCATTTCACATTGTAATAAGCTTTCTAACACGTTTTTTAATAATTATTACAATTTGAGTATCCGCATTGATATTGTAAGTACTTGATTTTTTTACTTTTATGTAAATAGTAAATGCCAAATTGTCTTAAGTATGACACGTTACATTTTCACAACCTTCACTTTTATTCACATAGTGAACCTTAGAACTATGACACAAATGCGTTTCAACTAACTCAGAAATTTATTACATTTTGCAACTTTATTACAAAACGGGTTGCGATGTCCATTTCACATTGCAATAAGCTTTCTAACCCGTTTTGTAATGATTATTACAATTTGAGTATCCACATTAATGTTGTAAATACTTGTTTTTTTTTTCTACTTTTATGTAAATAGGTAATGCAAAATTGTCATAAGTATGACACATTACATCTTCACATCGTTCATTTTCATTCACATAGTGAACCTTAGAACAATGACACAAATGCGTTTCAAGTAACTCAAAAACTTATTACATTTTGCAAGTTTATTACAAAACGGGTTGCAATGTCCATTTCACATTGTAATTAGCTTTCTAACACGTTTTGTAATAATTATTACAATTTGCGTATCTGCAATGATGTTGTAAGTACTTGTTTTTTTACTTTAATGTAAACAGTTAATGCCAAATTGTCATTAGTATGACACATTACATCTTCACATCCTTCACTTTTACTCACATAGCCAACCTTAGAACTATGAAACAAGTGCGTTTCAACTAACTCAGAAATTTATTCCATTTTGCAACTGTATTACAAGACGGGTTGTGTTGTCCATTTCACATTGTAATAAGCTTTCTAACACGTTTTGTAATAATTATTTCAATTTCACTGATTTTGTGAAAATCCAATTTCATTTTCTAACTACTTGCCTATATGGCAGGTAAAAAGTAAAATATGGAAAGTAGATCCCTCGAAAGCACCGAGAACAAGGCAAACAATGAAAATTGCAGACTCGGTTGGCCATATTATCAAAAGATCTTCATCTCCTTCACATTACTCATAAAGTGAGCCTTACAAATATGACACAAATGCTTTTCAACTAACTCAGAAATTTATTACATTTTGCAACTTTATTACAAAACGGGATGCTTTGTTTATTTTCACTTTGTAATTAGCACTCTTAACCATTTTGTACAAACTTCCTTGATGTTATGCTCACCAATAACTTGCTTAGTTACAATTAATGAGTAAAATTACATGCTAAAATACGCCACCTGACATCTTCATCTCATTCAATTTTATTCTCATAGTTAACCTTGGAACTATGACAGAAATACGTTTACACACACTCTAAAACATTTATTACATTTTGCAACTTTATTACAAAACGGGTTGTGATGTCCATTTCAAATTGTAATAAGCAGTCCAACCCGTTCTGTTATTATTATTACAATTTGCAACTTTATTACAAAACGGGTTGTAACTGTTGTGCATGGGTATAATATGCTATAACTTAGGAGGTAGCTCTATATAAGAAATCGCAAAAGAATTCAACAGGGTTTTATTAACACCAGCTCAGTTGATATGGTTATTGCATCAGCAAATGACCGAGAGGGATACACAGCTTACCTGTGTAAAGTTTCAAGCTTTAATTTATAAAATTGAGCGATACATGAACATTTTACACATGCACAGTTTCTTTTTTCCGCTAGTAGATCTATATATATTTCCTTCGCATCCGAAATCCAAATAATGATTTTATTCAATGACAAATCACAAAATGAGAAGCATTATTTTTCAATTTATTGAAGAAATAAAATATCACAGTGATTTGTAGTTGAATAATATCATCGTTTGGAGTTCAGATGCGTATCATTGTATCATTCGGACGCAGATTGAAGAAAAAAAATCACTGTTAGAGATATATCGTTTAGATTTTGTCATGATATTAAATGTTATTATAAACATCTTTGGCGACATTCAACATAAATATGCCTTTTTGTGTTGTCTTCTTTTTAGCGCGCTTTTCGTTTAAAGGAAAATTAATCGGGTCGTTTAAGAATAGATATTTTCTATGTTTTACGTTTTACTTCTAGAATTGTAAAATGGACTTTACCAGATGGTGTAAGCGTATGAAGCAACAAGGGTAAATCAAGGGAAACAACGAGGTGGATATTCTTGTTTGCATCCCATACGCTGAAACAAGACGTTAAACTCTGTTTGAATGCTTTTATTTTTTATCCTTGGGTATTGAAACATGTTCAAAATCAATGTATTTCATCGAGTGTGCAATGTGACGTGTTTTTTTTCTAGAACATGAAAACACTATGTACTTAAAAATAAAGCAAGAGGGTCATTGACGCTAAAGCGCTCACCTGTGTACAAGACTTCAAGTGTGTTTTTATAAGTACAGAGTTAAGTTTCTGCTATGTTAGCCTATATTACATACATGTCACAAACACTTTTGAACCTTGATAATAATTTGAACAATTATGGTAGACATGACAAGCCTGATATCACACGCCAAAATCAAGGCCCAAGCTGTTATTGATTAATAAAATAAAGCTGGCCACGCCCCCTGGCAGCCATGTTTTTGACGAATCGGAATAATTTGAAAAATCTTGGCAGAGGTTAACACAAGGACCATATGTGTAAAATTATTCTAAAATCGGGCAAGCAGTTTCACACAAGAAGATTTTTAAAGTTTCGATTATTTACATATAAGGTAAAATGACCCCGCCCTTTGGCGGCCATGTTTTTTTTTTTGATGAATCAAAATAATTTTAAGAATCTTGGTAGAGGGTCACACAAGGACCATTTGTGTAAAATTATTCTAAAACCAGTAAGCAGTTTTACACAATAAGATCTTTAAAGTTTCCACTATATACATATAAGGTAAAGTGACTTCGCCCTCGGTCATGTTTTTTTTTTACGAATCGGTATAATTTGAACAATCGTGGTAGAGAGTGACATAAGGACTATTAGACCATCGGTTTAGGTGGAGGCGTCGTTTTTTTTTCTATTTTTAGCTCTAGCAGCCCCTGTGTTCAACCAAGTGAAACTGTTTAAAAGACTTTGGCTGAAGACCACCCAAGTAACATCATGGCCAAGTTTCATCAAAAGCCATCCATTGGTTTTGGAGGAAATGTCGTTGAAACACAAATGTTGACGACGGACGGACGACTTGACGGACGACGAACACAGCGTGATCACAATAACAGAACTAAATAAAACAAAACACATTTAGAAAACAAAGACTAAAAAAAATAAACTTTAAACTTGCACGCAAACTGGGAAAAGAGATATTTGTTTAATAATAAACATATCCAGTTAAATGCGCACCCTGGATTTGACATATTAAAACATTGTTTTATAAAATATTTCTCAGAGAAAGATACTGTTTGGTATTTTATGCCAGGTTTTCTATTTCCATACATTGGAAACAGTTGTGTGTCGCATCGAATTAAGTTATTTTTAAAACAGTCAACATGACAAAGTGTGCAAACATAGGAATTAAATTGCTTCCGTGATAGCACATCGCCATGCAAAATATGAATCTAAATATTTGTTTCTTGGTTTAGTTCCAGGAATGGTTCCGACACCTGGCCCAGGTAATATGTCTTAGTTTAATCATGTAAACCTATTACAATTATTAGAGACCAAAACATTTAGGTTGTATAAAATAAACTTACATTAGGGAACCATGTTTCAGGGAACCGATTAAACACATTTTGGTATACTAGTATATTTTTAACTTAAATGTATACATGCAGTGATTAAGAGTTGTGCCACTTAACCGAACCAATAGCGTCGTAACATTTAAACAAAAGTATTTAGAAAAAAACTCTGCGACACGGTTTCCTAATGCAGGAAGCATAGGGGTTTACCCTTGGCGGTAAAAAAAACAAGGGTAAATATCCAACAGGGAATGCCATGTTCAAAAACACAGTCTCCCCAAAACGAAACTCACAGCATGCAGATGTGCACACTACCAACACACACACACACACACACACACACACACACACACACACACCAAAAAAAACAACAACAAAAAAAACAACACACAAACGAGGACAATAAGAACAACGTGGGGCATCGCCTTGGAACGGTCAGTGGCCAAAACTACCACTGTGGAGCTTAAAGCTGTTTATGGTGCGCACCCAACCTCACTCTTACCTCCGCCATGTTCGAAAGGCATGGGACAATGTAAATAAAAGTAATCCCCGCCAAGTGAATCTCTAACACACTCAAAGGAAACAAAAAAGCATGGCATGTAAAACACAAAATTGCTCCTGTATGATAATATAGGAAGCAAACCTTAAGAACCACACACTTATGTACTCATTGCCTTTGCAGAAGACAGAGCATCAACCGATGACCGCTATTGTAAAAAACCCGTAACAGCTATCGGCAATTCCGTGTGTGTACGTACTTTCCGTATGTGAGTTCGGCATTCTCCGGTCTGCCATGCCCGTATGAACTATACCACCACCACGTGATCTATATGTGTTTGTAGTAAAAACATACCTGTGCTCAGATTTATTTAATCTGTTTAAAATTTGAAAGACCATTTGAAAATACACAGATTTATATCCTTTATTTCTATAATAAAAATAAATATCACAACTTATACATGTGTAATCTGTTTATCTATGGACGGTGGGCAAACTAGGACCACCTTGAATGTCTGGATGTATTCTCATGCGGGCGTCATTTAAGACATTATTTTTGCCAAAACAAAATCTTATTTTGTAGCTGCAGGTCTAAATGGAATAGGTAAGTGTTTACTTGACATATTTTTTTTATGATTTATACAGCTTGTAGCTGCCTGTAACAGACCTTTTTAAGGCGTTACCTCTCGGATATTCTGTCTCGTTTTATGATTTGTATTGTGACAAAATGTGTTTTATGTATTTGCCATTTAATGTTAATTGTTTGTGTCATTTCGTGGCAATTTTTCTGTTCCGCGTTTGCTCGGTTGCGGATTAGATAGTTTGCTTCGAGATGAAATATATCTCACCTCGAAGTGAGAAAATTTTCACATTTTCACTCGCGCTACGCGCTCGTGAAAATATTTGAAATTTTCTCACTTCGAGGTGAGATATATTCCATATTCACTCAAAACAAACAAATATCCTCTATGTATTGTTTTCACTTTCATATTTCAGATAAGATTCCAACTCCAGCTCCAGGTATGTTTTCACGAATTTTCCGATATTTGAGTTAGATTTATTTCTTGTTTTGGTCTCTCATTTAGCGTTAAGTTTAAAGATGGCAGTCGTCATCTTTGATTCTTTTTTGTTATTTCACCGAAGCCATGGAGTATGATTAAACTCACAGGAAATACGTGTCACCAGAGCTAAAGGTAGAAACTAATATCATTATTGAGCTCTAAATGAGTTTAATGTACGGTCATTTTCCTGATTTTAAATGTTACCACTAACTTAAAAGCGATCGGTAAAATATCATACATGGTAAGAGTTTTGTCAGTAGTGTAAAATTATAACACAAGACAAAGCAAGCAATAAAAGAACAAATGTGTAGCCAGAACCTAGAACAATAATAAATCATAATGCATGTTTAAATCCATGCAATGGGACATAAATGCGTACACAGATGAGGTTAAAACTGTAACTACAAACTTTAGCACATAGAACAGTTACAGGTTGGACCGCTCCAAGTACGCAACAGCCTCACAAACTCCTTGAAGTCTTCCATTACCCTGAGGTCATTTTGGAGGTTGTTCCATACCAATAAAGACATGATCATATAAACAACTTTTTCCCACAAACTCTACTTGGACTGCTACTGACTATTAACTACATTCCGAGCTGCTTGCTCAGAAGGATGATTTAAGATTAAACATTCTAAAATTCACTGAAGTGATATAAAAGTAAAACAATATTTGTAATGCACATATTGTCGCTCTTACACGTTAAATTCAATTCTTTTATTTTGGAATGTTTTCTTGGACAAAGAAAACACTTATGCATTATTACTTTTGTAGGTTATACATTCGGTCCATCGGGTAAGTCAGATAACAAATTTTCTCTCTCTCTCTCCCTCTCTCTCTCTCTCTCTCTCTCTCTCTCTCATTTTAATTAGAATCAGTTATGTAATTTACTGACATCTATACATTCATTAAAGTGTAAAATCTCAATTTTTTAACTTTTTTCGGGCCATTGTGTCTTGTACAATTTCATTTATAATCTACAAAGAGCAACACGTTAAAGTCCCATTATTTCTCTGAAATAGCATAATTTTCCTTAGAAAGAAGACCACGAAACATTGCCAGATTGTACAGCTCCCTAAATGGTACAAAAACGGCATATATTTGGTCTATGTTGACACATTACCCTTCGAAAATAATCGCTGCAAAACGCCGTTTTGTATTTTGTATGGATGACAAAATACTGCCAGTCTTTACATATTTAACCGGCGATATTTTTTACGATGACAGTTCGTAATTACTCGGAAGGACGCATAATTGAATAACAATATTATTCAAGATGGAAGCTCTGCACACACCAAAAAAGAATTAAAAGTTAACTGTCGCAGTGGCCGCATTCTCATCCATCAAAGATTTGTCAAAATCCCGAGACGAACGTTCATCCGGGGAATCATGGTCACTCGTCCTCATAAACAATTTGGGTCATCCACTTAAGGTTCTAGGACGAGTGGTTCTTAGTTAATAGAGCAGAAACCGTTTTCAGGTTTCTGACCATTCTTAAATGTAACGATGAAGTATACCATACCAGGTTTGAGGGTTCTTGGTAGACAAGTTCTCAACTTACTGGACGAAAACTGTTTTCAAGTTTCAGGCCCTTGTGACTTTGACGTTTTACCTATTGGCCCCAAAAGCAACTGAGGTCAATTTAAAGCCCTACTATGCTATAAGTTTGAAGGTTCTAGGTCATGTGGTTTAAAGTTATTGGGATGAAATCGTTTACATACGTCAGACCCATGGGACCTTGACCTTTGACCTAATGGCCCAAAAACATTCGGACTCAGCTTCGTCATAAACGTTATTATTCTACCAAGTTTGAAAATACTAGGTGATTTTCAATTTATCGGGCGGAAATCGTAATAAAGTTCAGGCCCAGATGACCTTGACTTTTCGACGACTGAATAAAAAACTATTTAGCATAGACATTCAATTAGATTGACGGATCTTTGTCAAGATGTTCTCAAGTTACCTGTGACTTTGACCTATGACATTTTGAATAAAAAATAACATATGGATCCTCTGCTTTATAGGCCTTGTCTGATAACTGAGTTTAAAGCTTCTTGGTTTAATATGGGGCAACAATTTTCAATGTTCAGGTCCGTGTAAGTTTGACTTTGGCCTGTTGATCCTCCCACAAACAATGGGGACCGTCTACTTCATGAGCCAAATCGTGCTATCAGGTTTGAATGTTCTTGGCCAAGATGTTCTTGAGAAATTAGGGCGGAAATCGTTTTAAAATTTCAGGTCCATTTGATCTTGATCTTTGATATAATTTCCATTTACATAATAAGTTTTATCATGCTGCCAAGTTAAAAGGTTGTAGTTCAAGTGGTTCTCAAGTTATTCGGCGGAAACCGTGTTCAAGGGTTAAGCCCCTTTGACTCTTATATTTGATCTACTGAATCCAAAAACAGTTATGGTCATCTATTTCATAAGCCAAATTCTGCTGTTGAATTTAAAAGTTCTAGGTTAAGTAGTTTCCAAGTGATTGGGCAGAAACCATTTTCAATGTTCAGGCTCTTTTGACTTTGAACTAATAACCCGAAAAAAAACGGCCTTATAAGTCCAATTATGCTACTAAGTTTGAAGGTTCTGAGTCAAGCCGTTCTCAAATTATTGGGCGGAAACCGTTCGCTCTACCAATGCAACCGAGAGGTGCATAGCAATATACTCCCGCTTCTTCCAACGGGAGCATAATAACTGTATATAATATACGCTATGTCCTATTAGATGTTTGATTAATTGTCTTTAAATGCTTTAAATTGTGTGAAATTAATTATCTAAGCAGTACTTTAAGTCTTCGTGGATTGTTTTTACAACTACTTTATCTACTTTCCTTTCAGTTTCTTCTACTGCCGAATATAATTTTCTACTTTATTCCTTGATTTAGCTGGTTTAATCGATATTCTGTCAATGTGCTAGATAAATAATGAATTTATATCGTTTGAGCTTTATCTTGATTGTATTTCAGGGATGTATTTTACTACCACTCAGCCAGGTATGTTCCAATAAACTTTATTTTTTATATTCTCAGTGGCTAAAAGATTATTATCAATGCAATGTTTAATTCTCGCTGTGATCGGGGTTTTATATTTCATGGACTTGTTTCAACTTTTGTATGGTGGCATATTTCTGCCAACCACCAAATCCCTTTTTCCTGAATATGTCACTTATTCAGTTATTATCTGGAAAGCAGAAAGGTTTCGTGTAATCTATTAAAGTATCTTAATAGCGCAAAATTGCTTGTTAGTGCCCACTTCTGCCATCCACATATTCACTTAACATTACTAGATGTCTTGAGTTTTTTTAAAGTAAATCAGTTATATCAATATGAAAACAAGAATTAAACGCTCTCGTATGATGGCTGATTTCTGCCATTTCGTGTTTCGCCTCGCGACCCCGCTGAGCGAAAACACGAGAATGAACAAGTTATATTGGCGGGTCGCGGGGCAAAAACTCGCTGTTTAGCGACCCCGCCGTTTTGTTTCTGTAATTTCGACTTTTCGCAGCGCGACTGTTTGCATTTTCGTTTTGTAAGTGTTACGTGCTGCAATTATATAGGTGGCTGATATGTGTCATTTCGAATTTGCGTCCCGCAACCTCGCCGAGCGAGAACACGAGGATAAAAATGGTTAATCAGCCACATAGATAATTGCAACTCGTAACACTAACAAAACGAAAATGCAAATTGTCGCGCTGCGAAAAAGTCGAAATTACATAAATAAAACGGCGGGGTCGCGGAGTGACAATCCACTAATTAGCGAGGTCACGGGACGAAAAAGTGAAGTTTAAGCATTGCAATGGCGCGGGCGTGGGGCAAAAACTCGTTAATTGTGGGGTCGCGGGGCGAAAAGTCGAGATTAAGTAACTAAAACGGCGAGGCGCGGGGCGAAGACACGATAATTAGCGCTCTTCAAACGCCGAGTTGTTGCACCGTGCCCCGCCGTAAAAGTTTCTAGATGTGAACTTTTCGCCCCGCGACACCGCCAATTATCGTGTTTTCGCTCCGCGCCCCGGTAAATAGCGAGTTTTCGCTTTGAGCTCCGCCATTTTAACTTGTTTATTCTCGTGCTTTCGATCGGCGGGGGTCGCGGAGCGAAAACGCGAAATGGCAGAAATAAGCCACCATACTCTCGCTAGCTGGGATATGCACGTTCGTCTCTACAGAATACTGTCATCTTTAAAATCACTTGCCAGATCATAACTGGATATGTGATACTTTTAGAAATAACTGTTTACATGTCATTGAATAATAGCATATGCGGTTTGCAGAAACATGCCACTTAAAACTTAACGACTTCTCACTCGCAAGCATATTTATAACAAAGTCACGTTAGAATTAGAACTATCTATTTATAGCTCATATTGCTGCGAAGGAGATTATACGTAGTAGGTTTCCAGACCTCACAAACAATTTGGGTCATCTACTTAAGGTTCTAGGACGAGTGGTTCTTAGTTAATAGAGCAGAAACCGTTTTCAGGTTCCTGACCATTCTTAATGTAACGATGAAGTATACCATACCAGGTTTGAGGGTTCTTGGTAGACAAGTTCTCAACTTACTGGACGAAAACTGTTTTCAAGTTTCAGGCCCTTGTGACTTTGACGTTTTACCTATTGGCCCCAAAAGCAACTGAGGTCAATTTAAAGCCCGACTATGTTATAAGTTTGAAGGTTCTAGGTCATGTGGTTTTAAGTTATTGGGATGAAATCGTTTTCATACGTCAGGCCCACGGGACCTTGACCTTTGACCTAATGGCCCAAAAACATTCGGACTCAGCTTCGTCATAAACGTTATTATTCTACCAAGTTTGAAGATACTAGGTGATTTTCAATTTATCGGGCGGAAATCGTAATAAAGTTCAGGCCCAGATGACCTTGACTTTTCGACTACTGAATAAAAAACTATTTAGCATAGACATTCAATTAGATTGACGGATCTTTGTCAAGATGTTCTCAAGTTACCTGTGACTTTGACCTATGACATTCTGAATAAAAAATAACATATGGATCATCTGCTTTATAGGCCTTGTCTGATAACTGAGTTTAAAGCTTCTTGGTTTAATATGGGGCAACAATTTTCAATGTTCAGGTCCCTGTAAGTTTGACTTTGACCTGTTGATCCTCCCACAAACAATGGGGACCGTCTACTTCATGAGTCAAATCGTGCTATCAAGTTTGAATATTCTTGGCCAAGATGTTCTTGAGAAATTAGGGCGGAAATCGTTTTAAAATTTCAGGTCCATTTGATCTTGACATAATTTCCATTTACATAATAAGTTTTATCATGTTGCCAAGTTAAAAGGTTGTAGTTCAAATGGTTCTCAAGTTATTCGGCGGAAACCGTGTTCAAGGGTTAAGCCCCTTTGACTCTTATCTTTGATCTACTGAATCCAAAAACAATTATGGTCATCTAGTTCATAAGCCAAATTCTGCTGTTGAATTTAAAAGTTCTAGGTTAAGTAGTTTCCAAGTGATTGGGCAGAAACCATTTTCAATGTTCAGGCTCTTTTGACTTTGAACTAATAACCCGAAAAAGAAAACGGCCTTATAAGTCCAAGCATGCTACTAAGTTTGAAGGTTCTGAGTCAAGCCGTTCTCAAATTATTGGGCGGAAACCGTTCGCTCTACCAATACAACCGAGAGGTTCATAGCAATATACTCCCGCTTCTTCCAACGGGAGCATAATAACTGTATATAATATACGCTATGTCCTATTAGATGTTTGATTAATTGTCTTTAAATGCTTTAAATTGTGTGCAATTAATTATCTAAGCAGTACTTTAAGTCTTCGTGGATTGTTTTTACAACTACTTTATCTACTTTCCTTTCAGTTTCTTCTACTGCCGAATATAATTTTCTACTTAATTCCTTGATTTAGCTGGTTTAATCGATATTCTGCCAATGTGCTAGATAAATAATGAATTTATATCGTTTGAGCTTTATCTTGATTGTATTTCAGGGATGTATTTTACTACCACTCAGCCAGGTATGTTCCAATAAACTTTATTTTTTATATTCTCAGTGGCTAAAAGATTATTATCAATGCTATGTTTAATTCTCGCTGTGATCGGGGTTTTACATTTCATGGACTTGTTTCAACTTTTGTATGGTGGCATATTTCTGCCAACCACCAAATCCCTTTTTTCTGAATATGTCACTTACTTATTATCTGGAAAGCAGAAAGGTTTCGTGTAATCTATTAAAGTATCTTAATAGCGCAAAATTGCTTGTTAGTGCCCACTTCTGCCATCCACATATTCACTTACCATTACTAGATGTCTTGAGTTTTTTTTAAGTAAGTCAGTTATATCAATATGAAAACAAGAATTAAACGCTCTCGTATGATGGCTGATTTTTGCCATTTCGTGTTTCGCCTCGCGACCCCGCTGAGCATAAACACGAGAATTAACAAGTTATAAAATTGGCGGGGGCGCGGGGCAAAAACTCGCTGTTTAGCGACCCCGCCGTTTGTTTCTGTAATTTCGACTTTTCGCAGTGCGACTGTTTGCATTTTCGTTTTGTAAGTGTTACGTGCTGCAATTATATATGTGGCTGATATGTGTCATTTCGACTTTTCGTCCCGCAACCTCGCCGAGCGAGAACACGAGGATTAAAATGGTTAATCAACCACATAGATAATTGCAACTCGTAACACTAACAAAACGAAAATGCAAATTGTTGCGCTGGGAAAAAGTCGAAATTACATAAATAAAACGGCGGGGTCGCGGAGCGACACTCCACTTTTTAGCGAGGTCACGGGACGAAAAAGCGAAGTTTAAGCATTGCAATGGCGCGGGCGTGGGGCAAAAACTCGTTAATTGTGGGGTCGCGGGGCGAAAAGTCGAGATTAAGTAACTAAAACGGCGAGGCGCAGGGCGAAGTCACGATAATTAGCGCTCTCCAAACGCCGAGTTGTTGCACCGTGCCCCGCCGTAAAAGTTTCTAGATGTGAACTTTTCGCCCCGCGACACCGCCAATTATCGTGTTTTCGCTCCGCGCCCCGGTAAATAGCGAGTTTTCGCTCCGAGTCCCGCCATTTTAACTTGTTTATTCCCGTGCTTTCGATCGGCGGGGGTCGCGGAGCGAAAACGCGAAATGGCAGAAATAAGCCACCATACTCTCGCTAGCTGGGATATGCACGTTCGTCTCTACGGCATACTGTCATCTTTAAAATCACTTGCCACATCATAACTTGATATGTGATACTTTTAGAGATAACTGTCTACATGTCATTGAATAATAGCATATGCGGTTTGCAGAAACATGCCACTTAAAACTTAACGACTTCTCACTCGCAAGCATATTTATAACAAAGTCACGTTAGAATTAGAATTATCTATTTATAGCTCATATTGCTGCGAAGGAGATTATACGTAGTAGGTTTCCAGACATGGCTTTGGGAAGAATACCAAGTTGGGTAATATCATGTTATTTAAATATATTGATAATGTAATAATTGCGTTACCATTAAGACCCATCACCAGCATAAAAAACTGTAATGATAATTATATGATGATATATAGGTGTCCTTTCTTGCAGACAGTGTTGTTAGATCCTACCTTGTGAAATCAATAAGTTGGTAGAATGGTACTGTAAAACAGAGTTTCTTTAAAGCTGGTGCAGTGATGTGTGAAGGTTATTGCTTATATCATAAAATCTCAAAAACAGACTCCATCAGACCTAGTCTGTTATCAATTTTCTTGATTGCATTTTATATTTCCAGAGAATCTTCAGATCTAATTCTTGAAATTTGATCAAATTTCTCAAAAGGATGTGCGGCGTTTGAACTTTGATAAAGTATGTTTTGTTTTAGTTCCTGCAGATAAAGCGTCAAACAATATTATCATAATCCGACCTACTTACAACACAAATACATTGCTATTAAAGGCAAACCTCACATGAGGTGCAGAATTCTTCATGTGAGGAAGCCACCCAGCTATGACAACTCAGTGGTTCTACCCAGGTGCTTACCGTATCTGTTCGGAGGGTCACCTTGGGCCTTTCTCTACCATCAAAGCTTAAAATTTGCCATACGACCTATAATCTTGTCGATGTGTGATATAAAAAACGAAAAAAAAAGCAAATATAGACAATTTCTAAACTTTATGAAAACTTTATTAATTTAAAAAGTTTCTGTTCATCAAGAGTTCTCGAGATTTTATCAAAATGTTCTTGAACAAACTCTGCACGTTTATAAGCCTTTTCTATTTCTTTGACTTTTCTACTGATTTACTGTATAATCGTATAAAAGGAAAACTTCTATTTTTAACTGAGAAAACATATATGATAAACAGATGACTGCAACTTTGCCATAGTCAGCTACTTCAGCCTGGACGGAGATGTCCTTTGAGCAATGTCATATGTGGTCTAATATCAATGTTCGTTTCGCAAGACCTGGCTGTGCCCATTTTTCCATTTGCCTTATATATATTTCATTGCATATATTGTGGTTGTAGTTTTGTTTCTACTTAAGTTTCCATTTTCAAGTTACCTGTGGTGGCTCTTTTGGACAATAATTTAAATTAAATATTACTGTAAATGTGTCCCGCATAGAACCTTGCTTGTGAAGCGTAAAGAGAGTTGCTCACTTCATTGCCTTCATGGACAGAGTTGACCATATTTTCCCTTGGTTACGTTCTTTGCTTTCGATGTCTTCTCACAACTTTAATTAACCTTGACAACAGCAGTCTTATCTATGTGTTGTTTGTTCGTTTTTCTGTGTTATTCAGTTGATCGTCGTTGTGTGTTTATCTTTGGTACATGAGTGTCTGTGCTATTGTGGTTTACGTTGTAGTGCGACTGTTTTTAAAGAACATGGCATTCCCTTGTATATTAGTCCTTGTTCATCTTTCCCCATCGGATTCCTCCCCCACCCCGACACCATTTCGCCCCTTACCATTTCCTTCCCCTTTATCAATATTTAGCTTAAATTAATATGTACTTGTTGGATGTTTGAAGCAACCCGTTTGAAATATTTTTCCATTACAGCTTCTTTTTGTTGTGGTCTTACTATGTAAATGCGCGGCTCTGGGGCTGTGTTTTTGGTGCTCTGTGCTTCCGAGAAATCTACCCTTACCTATTATCTTTTATCTGTGTGTGGTGGCAGTGGAATATCTCCCAGTTCTTTGACTTAAACTTGGGACCACAAGATTGATTAACTTTTGTAGTAAATTAAAATTTCGCGTTAGTCGGTGTTAAGGGATGCGTGAGCGGTATTGTTTATTCCTTTTTCTCTCATGAATAAGAAAATTAGTTCATTTGTGCAAATTGGTTGCTTGGTTGCATTCTAAAATATTCTTTAGAGTCAGTCAACATATATGTGTCATTCAGAGGCCATAAAATGTATTCCTTTTCATGGCGGCAATGTCGTTTATATTTCTGGTCCATTGGAACCATGCTACCTCTTAAAATCGTAAAGGTCCGCTTAAGGTATTAGATCACTGATAGAAAACCTCCTTTTTGAAGAGTATTCAATTCCTACCATAAACCTACTTTAACTGCAATTCTTAGGGGGCGTACATGTAGGTTCAAGCCCTACTGGGACCAATATTTTTCCTTATTTTCCTTTTTTCTAGTAAGTTTTTACTTCTTTCAAGACTTATTATTGATTTCTCGTACAAAAATGGAAAAAGATGAATCCTATAAGCGATTTCTTGGTGTTCAAAGTGAACTTACTACTTAAACAGAAAGGGTAGAGTTACACATCTTTAAAAATATTGAGTTACACGCGGTGAAAATTCTCTATTTTGCTTTCATTCTTAGATTATATATTGTGGAAGAAATTTAGGTAGGTTTTACGTCTGTCCTAAGGTTATTTTTAAATGGAGTAAGCAAAATTCAAAACAGAAACACAGCATCCGACCTTATTTTTTCAATTTTGAAGTATGAAATCTGTCTCATTAAATCCGTTTACTTTAGGCACCATAGAAAAAATGATATTGACATTTTTATTTTGTGTTTTAATATTGTTTACCAATAGTTTGATGTTTCTTTTATTAAAATTAATGGTAAAAGCACACAATATACTATTTCTTTTAATGATTTCTGTTACTTTAGTTTTCACCAAGTCTAGACAGTTATCATATAAGCTATGGGGAATTGTATTGTTGATGAAGCATGTCTGTCATTTTATGTTCCATCAAATCTAGGCAGTGTTATTGTACTATATTATTGTTGTTGATAAAATGATTTCTTTTAGTTGGGTTCAACCGAGTCTAGAAATCTTCTTTAGTTTGAATATGTTTAATTATTTTAGGTCCCATCAAGTCTAGACAATGTGATCATACAAGCTATGGGGAATGGTATTGCCACCGTTGATGTAAGCATTTGAATGTGTCAGCATCCTTTTAGCCCGATTTAAATCTGATAACAGCTTCTGATATTTCGTTTTTGTTTCATTCAAGTGATTTTGTTAGTTCTGCAAGTCATTAATGTCTGCGGCTGGATGATTTCAGTATCATTTATCTTTCAATGAAGTGGTTTCGTTTGGCTTTTGACAAGTTTTCGCGATCAGTACGTAGAGTGTTTGGTACGTTGTCGTAATTCCTGTTTAGTAAGATTTCACATTTCCGATTTTCCCAGGATTGTATTACTTTTTCCTTATCTAGTGTTTTGTGTTTTGGGGCAGAAGCCCTAGCATAGTAGACTGTCTGTCTGTGTGTCTGTGTGTATGTATGTCCGTTTCTTAATACATTCTTGTCCGGGCCATAATTTTTAAACTATTCAGCAGTGGATATTGAAAGATGGTGCAATGTACAGGAACCATAAACATACCTTGCTTATTTGTTTTATTACTCCCTTCTTTAAATTTTAGTTACCGTGCTGGAGAGAATTTCTTTAAACTACGAACAACGATCACGAACATTAAGAGAAGATGCATTGTACAAGAACCATATGTCCCTTTATTCAGTTTTTATGTCACGTTTGTCCGGAGAAAAACTCAAACACTATCAAAGGGATTTTATTGAACTTTCACACAGCGATAAAAAACATGAAATTTAAATCAGAGATTGATACAAATGGAAAGTATAATGTTTTAATTCGGCTACGTTGTAGATTGTCATCTATTAAGTTGTTATGTAATACTTTTTTATAATAATTTTCGGGACAGTTCTATTTCATATAGTTTCTGTTAGAATAGAAATGTCTTATCAAGAAAAATGTTTTTCTTGTTCATTCGAAATGTATGTTAATCAATGAGCATGTGATTTTGGAAATTCTTTCACAAATACTTCTGGTTTTAGGTCGTCCAATCATTCTATGTAAGCGGCACACGGAACGGAACTTTCATTTCAGTTGCAGCAGAAATAGAGAAAGAATCGTTGAATTCATTGACAGTCAAGACCATTGTAAGGTAAGGTATTCTTTAAATTTACTGGAAGTCAAGAACCGTTATAATGTATAGTATTCTCTAAATTCATTGACAGTCAAGAACCGTTACAATGTATGGTATTCTCTAGTTAACTGACAGTCATTTATTTTTAATCACCTTTTTAGTTATGGGGGAACTTGCCAAGCTTTTCAGGATTAGCAGTTATCAGGAAGGGAACATCTAAAGCAGTTAATGCTATCCAATGTATTTATTTCTAGATGGAATGGGCCTTCCCCGAGCCGTATGATTCTGATGGAAATTGAAATGCCAACTGGGTTTGTTGTCGACAGAGATTTCTTTATTAGTCAGACACAAGTTAGAAAACATGAAACTAATGGTAGGAGTGTTGCTGTGTATCTCGATGGGGTACGTTATTTTAGTCATCATATATCTTTTTTACACACCCGTGCTATATAGTCTTTGACAATTGTCTGCATATGTAGACTGTACAGTACGTAGTGTTTTGAAACACGGGTATTCAGTTTCAGGCATGTCCATTTAAAGCTGCGATGTTCATACTCGACGGCCTATGCTTTGGGATAGGAAAATGATGCACTGCATATCCTCGTTCAGTACGTTCTATAAATAATTATAAGAATAATCAATTGTGCATTTCAGGACAAAGGTCCTTACCTTCTCTGTTAGCAATTTATTCTTTCTGTATAATGTTTAAGCCGGTGCTAAGGGTCGTGAGTGGTGTTGCACATTTATTTAGATTCAATCAAACCGAGTCTGCTATAATTCTTCTTGGCTGCATTCTTTGCTTCCAAGGGATCTTTTTACAAATTTTATTTATTATCTGTACTTATTATTTTACTTTTTTTTACTTATTGTTCTTACTTCTTATTCGACTTCATCTCAGTGTTGTTATAATTTATGGTCCTTCGGGGTCATTGATTTCAACTCATTTAGATTTGAAGATTGAATTAAGCCAGTGCTAGGGGGCGTGGGCAGTGTTGCATTTTCCATTACTGCTCATGAACAGACTCAATGAAACCGAGTCTGCAATTTTCACTGTTTGCCTTGTTCTCGGTGCTTCCGAGGTATCTACTTTCCAGATTTATTACCTATCATTCTTAGTTATTCTGAATGTTATTTTACAGCGGAGCAAGCAGTCACACGCTATGAGTCTGGTTTGTTAAAGGGAGCCAATATTTGTGATGTTTGCCCACTGTGTAACTTCTGTACAGGTTTCTCTGGCTTCTCCCAGGTAATTATACCGGGGCTGATAAGACATTAATCATGGTAATCTGAAAACTTAGATATGTTAAAGAGACATTAAATCATACAGCTATCACTTGATTATTGTGAAATTATTATAAATATAAAATGAATTCTGATAATCTTAAGCAATGGATTTCTCTAAATGTTAATGCGAAATCATTAATATTTGTAAGAGACTAATTATTGTATATTTCGTGGCTAAGCCAATCCACAAATAAAATCTCAACGATTATGTGAAATTCTCATTTATTTTCAAGCAAAAGTTTAATATCTCACAAAATAACCATTTGACAAAAATGAAAAGCATAGAATTTCGTGTCAACAGTCTTAAATGGTTTAAAGATATTCAGCAAAATGTTTCATTATCATAACAATGTTGCGTCATTGCACTAAAAGTCATCTTTCGCAAAGACCACTTTAAATAGAAAAATGATTTCCATGTTTTCTATTTCTATTTCAAACATACTCTCGTTACATTATGGACTATTTTGTTTTTCAGATTGGAATCGGAAAATGATGCATTGCATATTCTCATTAAACACGTGCTATAACATATAAGAATGAATAAACCCTGCATTTCGTCCTCATGTTGTTCTTACTACGCTGATCACATAAGCAATTAAAATCACCGCGTGTCCGTATACAATTTTAGCGTGAATACGTTATATAACCCACAAGATCTTGGAAAAGATTGATAACTGACAAAATTCCTCTTATAACACTTGTGACCAAATAAGTCAAAACTGCCGTATTTCTTGTTAATACATAGAAGGTCACATGTTTGCAGTGTCATTCTGAAACGTGTACAAAACTTTTATAGCTACAACAGCACAGGTAATGTTGACATTAACAGCAGGTTGACGACAAAAAACTACACATAGGTTATACATAGCAACAAGATCCCCAAAATGTTTGATAAACGTACACGGTTACTTCTATACCCAGAATTACGACCCTAAGATTGGTCAAAATTGTTATTTTGAACTATATTTTTATATTAAATGCCACATTTACTGAATATTTTTCATAAAACAATCATAAAATAAAAATGGCCATAAAATCTCCATCAAGTTGAATAAAAGACAATTGATAAGTTTGCTCCAGTATGATATTATATTTCATCTCATAGCTCTATTATAGGTCAGCAATGTTATTGTCAAATTGAGTATCACAGTCACCCACTATACTTAACAAATGTAACTAGCGCAACAATAATTACTGTACCAAATAAATTTCCGATATTGCATAAACTTCTAGAAGTTTTGTTATATTTACTGGTCCTTTGAGAACACGGATTTCATCCAAAATATGATCTGCATAATATAGATCCACTTCAAACTTTACTGGGGGGACTCTTGCTTATTTGATTAATTCTCATATTTATAAGCAGACTCAAACAAACCGAGTCTGATATTATTTTACTTGGATTCGTTTTATGCTTTCATAGGGTATTCTTATTCATAATTTTAACATGTCCAAAACATTGCAGAGTGATACTAATTTCACTGGGTTTTGATCACATTTTACTCGGACTTTATCATAGACTCCCTGTGTAAAATCTCTACATTTGAACTAAAATAAAGGTATCAAATTCATATAATATTTCAATGAAACTTCAAAGTTCTGTTGTATGTAGCATCATCTGGGGCATGTGCAGTGAAAAATCTTAATTTGATTTCTAAAATAATGTGATTTCTATTTCTAAAGTCACTATGTGTTCATTGTAAATATACTTTGTTATACCAAAGTGGAAACTGGCAGATACTCGAAAATGTAGCTCTCTGATTGGTCAGTTAGAACCCCTCATGTATCGTGATGTCATGATAAAGTTATGAATAGATTTTTTATCAAAACGAATGAAACAACTGTATTAAGGAATAGAATATATTCATAAATTTCATCAGCTCAGTGTAAAAAATGAGAGTTACATGGTCTTGCTTGTTTGCATTCTTCCAAGGGGATCTTTTTATAGATTTTATTTACTGTATAAGAAACCCAGAGAACGCAGCAAAGCGATAGTCGTCGTCTGATCGAATGGTGTTATCTGCTGAGCCAATGAAAGATACCCATACACTTTGTCCTTTACTGACCTGAAATTATACAAATCTAAAAGCCTAGAATTTTATACATGCATTGATTAAATTCCCAAGTTTTGTTTAAATAATAAGAAAATAACGCTTAAACCATCGACCGATGAAATAAATGGAAGTAATTATAAATGCAATGGTCAAATATTTATATCGTTTAAATCGTTTGACAAACAAAATATATTACTCTTAAATAGCCTTGTTGCATATATTTCATACAACACCTGTTAAATATTTTAGTTGTAGTTACGAAAGATATTTTATATTTGTTCTGAATATGTTTATGTGTCTTGTCTGTTGAATTACAATTTGCTATTCTGTTGGAATATTTACACTCTGTCTGTATATCTACTCTTCTATCTGTTTATCTACACTTCTATCTGTATATTTACACCCGATCTGTATATCTAAACTTCTATCTGTATATTAACAATTCTATCAGTATGTTTACATTTCTATCTGTAAATTTACATTCTATCTGTGCATCTACATTTCTATCTTCTGCCTGTACGAGTTAGAATATACAGATAGAAGTTTCGATATTGATAGAAGATATATTTACACTTCTATCTGTATGTTTACACTTTATCTTTGCATCTACACTTCTGTCTATATATTTACATTTTATCTGTATATCTACACTTCTATCTGTATAGTTACACCCGATCTGTATATCAAAACTTCTATCTGTATATTAACAATTCTATCAGTATGTTTACATTTCTATCTGTCTATCTGTAAATTTCCACTCTATCTGTGCATCTACACTTTTATCTTCTGCCTGTATATTTACACTTCTATCTGTATATTTACAATCTATCTGTGCATCTATACTTCTATCTGTTTATTTACAATTCTATCTGTGTATCTACACTTCTGTATCTATATTTACATTTTATCTGTATATCTACACTTCTATCTGTATAATAACAATTCTATCAGTATGTTTACATTTCTAACTGTATACTTACACTCTATCTATGCATCTACATTTCTATCTTCTACCTGTATATTTACACTTCTATCTGTATATTTACACTCTATCTGTGCATCTACACTTCAATCTGTATATTTACACTTTATCTGTATATCTACACTTCTGTCTGTATATTAACCATTCTATCAGTATGTTTACATTTCTATCAGTATATTTACACTCTTATGTGCATCTACACTTCTATCTTCTACCTGTATATTTACACTTATTTCTGTATATTTACACTCTAACTCTATCTTTACCTCAACACTTATACATATACATAATTCTGTATATTTACACTCTATTTGTATATTTACACTTATATTTGGTTATCTAGACTCTATCTGTGCATTTACACTTCTAACGTTTATCTGTATATTTACACTTATATCTGTATATTTACATTCTATATGTGTATCTACACTTCTATCAATATCGAAACTTCTATCTGTATATTCTAACTTTATCTCTGTGGATACTTCTATCTGTATTATTACACTTCTGTCTCTATATCTACACTTCTATCTGTATTTTTACACTTCTGTCTATCTGTCTATTAACATATGTAGCCTACATACTAATATTGGGCAATGTGACAAATAAACAAGCAAAATTCTGGTATATTTGCCATGAAACTGTAACCCTTAAAAATACGACATATACCTGTATAACTGCTGTGTTAGAGCCTTGTATTTCTCGGTACTTGGAAGACAGTTCAGATACGGCACCAACAATATTTTGGTTATCTACCACCAGCTTGGCAATAAACTGAGAAAAATCATCTGTGCAGACCGTGAATGTAAACATATACAGCCCAGTAACAGGACATGTAAATACGTGCGTATACTGGCTAAATCCATTTCCAATGTTGGTTATGATATTGTTGTAAGGAATCGGCTGATCCACTCCAAGATGGTAAATGTTGTGATCAACAAAAGCCGAAAACGCCACCATTGGCACCGATCGGATATCACGTGCACCTGTAGCATTTCAGAATATTATACTTTAATGAGTTCAGTACCATGCACTGTCAATATGTGTGCGTTTCGCGAATTAATATGATACATCAATGAATATCATTTAACATACTTTTAGATTCCGTTATATGGATAATTGTGGTACACATCTAGATATTTAAACAAAACATATGAGGGGTTTTATTGCGCAGATATATTCCTATGTCCATTTACCGGAAGCAACACAATAATGCGTCCACTAAAGACTCTTGGCAGTTATTGTTGACCTATGACCTTTTGGTTATTAAGGTGGTACCACGTGTTGAATTTCCACTAAATGACAAAAATATTTCCAATGTTTCCAAATGAAATAACGCTAAGATTCGTACTAATGCTTTTCATTTTTCCAATAGGAATGAAACACTTTTAGCCATTCGATCGATACACATTGCAAGAGGATTATACATGGATATCTAACAGCAAGGGTTTATTATAGGTTGATATATATCTTGCGGCCCTAACAAAAAATGAAATCTTTTGTATTTAGTAGCGTACATACGTTATAGAGAAGATTTTAAAAAGCTTAAAGAGTTTACAAAGTTTTGCGCAACAACTCGAGCCATGACATTTGTGGGATTGAATCTAACAGGCTTACTATCAAATAATTTTCTTCAAATGTAATATGAGGACTGTAGTTCGCTTTGCCTTTCAGCTTTATACTTGGATGGTATCATATTTGCTTAAAACTACAAAGGAAAAAAATGATCTTACCAATAATCGAGGGTAACGAATGATTATTAATTGCCTCTAATTGCGCTTTAAAATCAAGCACTTCGTTTTCAAGTCTTGTGACAGTTTTCTTCAACTCCCTTACTTCTTTTTGAAGTTCCTTCTTTTCAGATTTCTTCAGCGTTGCAACCTCTTTTTGCAGTATATCGTACGCGGCAAGTTTCTTCTCCATCTGTTCAAGCCGATCAGAAATGTTAATATCAACAGAATTACACCTACTGCACCAGCAAAATAACAATAGAACTATTGCAAAAACTATACACTTATCCATGTCAGTCAGCAGTTGTTAAATTTCAAATGTTTATAGCGAGCTTTGTTGACAAAAATAGGAAGTCTTTACGGTTTTAGGTTGTCATATCTGATAAGGATTTGACAAACGATTGGTAATTTTTTAACTGCTTTCGCCAGGGAATTTTGCGCTGTGCTGATAAAGTCAAAGAACAGCTACCATGACATCAGTATATTTTTTATTCTTTCGTTTTGTGTGTGTATCCCATTAATAATGGTTCTGAATGGTGCATCTGGGTTTAGTTATAGTTTAATCATATTTTATTGTAATTGACCAGACGCCGGCTGTCAATCAAACCAATAAATCGATAAGCGATCAACCAATCAATGCGCTTGATTCGACGCACACCTCCAGACGGTGTTAATGTAAATATTACCCTCCGACATTGCGATCTCGACACCGATAAAAAATAACTGATAAATTCGTTTTGAAAATGATTATATATACACGTAAAACTTATTAGAAATGGTAAAAAGGTGTCAGTGGGGACTTTGCAAGTCCGATAGTCGCTTCCCAGAACGCCTAGATTATTCCTTTTCCAAAACCTAAGTAAAGTTTTGAGAAGTATCTTCGCTGGATTAAGACTTGTGGACGTCCTCACAGACAATTGAAAGTGGATAAAATCGACGGAAACTACCACATATTTGTATATACAATGGTATTAATATATCTAGCTTTCACTTAACTTACATTTGACCCGGGCGCCATGCGATAAATTAGTCTAAATTTGGCATCGTAGGTGGCTACGAGCTACGGTGTATGTGTTCACATTAAATACGGGCATCGTGTCATATTTCTGTTTTGTTTTTTTTGCAATTTCAGTGCAGTTTTCTTGCGGTCACCGCAGGCTTCCAACGGAACTCTTACGTGCTGGAGATAACCAGTATATATAACCATCTGAAAAATATTATGCCATATAAAGGCCGCCGCACGGAAATGATGCGGCCGCTGTAGGGTGGCCGCACGATGATTGCTCAATATCCATGCGATTTCATTCGGTACTGCAGCAAGCAGGAACTTGTGGCAGCTCTGCGAGTGCCGTGCGAAGGTCTCATGTGTCTACAATCTTCGTACGATTTCTTTTAGGCACTTTGTCCACGGAATATCGTGCGTTGGCTGCACGATCAGCGCATGACCTCCTAACGATGCCTGTGCGGAGATTTTGCAATGCCACCTACGACATGTCTACGGTCTATGGGCTTTCAATTAGTTCAAATATGTATAACTTTTCGCTAAACAAAGTCGTAGAGGCTGCGGAGCCCGTACGAAAATCGCACATCCATACCCCCGCCCCCCCCCCCCCCCCCCACTGCCTCCGCAGTCACACAGAAAGGAGGATACGGGCAGTCTACGGGTTCAGCAGACACATCGTAGGCAAAAGCTAAACTAGGGCATTGTTGGTTTATTTCTCAGCCATAGCACTTCTTATTGGGCATTTACATAACAAGAAACTGTGAAGAAAAAGTGCCAAAATGTTCAAGTAGCAAAAATATGAACTAAAAGTGCTACATTATTCGTGCCCAAACTTTTCAGTTGCCTCGATCAACATGTACGTGGAAAGACATCGGTGATGTGAATTCTTTTTAGGTTGAGGGAGAAGGGCTATTTATACCTAAAATGTAAATGTATCATTATCCTTCAATGCACTTTTTCCAGTTTTGCACACGGGGCATAAGTACTGATAGAGTACAAGTCGATAAAATACTAAGAAAATATCAAACTGAATGTTAAACAAATATTTTTATAATGATAAAACACGCATAAACTTGTCAGTGATTTATTAAAGAAGCAACAAAAATTTTCAACAATAAATATCATCAGTAATTGTCGTGTAGCCTTCTTCCGCCTTGTTTTGTCTTCTGAATATACATGCTTTCTCAACTAATTCCGTCCCCGAATGTCCGAAAATCCCAAACCTATCAATATAAGACTCCTAACAGTACTTTCTCGAAATTGATCTAAATGTTTTAAAGACACATAATAAGACAGAAATTTCTTGCCAATCTCTTCAGAAATATCGCGTAAAGTAGCAGCAGCAGCCATTATCGATCTAAATGTCGGAGCTTTAGTATTTTGTGGTACCACGTGACCTGTAGGCGGAGCCTGGCGTCTGGTCAATTATCACACAAGCCATTATGATAAATGTACATCAAGACAATAATATACAGATACATATGTAAAGATATATATACAACAGCAAACTATCATTACATCAAGACATATATAATACTACTGTACATTAAGATACATTCGGTAACTTTGCAAAGGTGCGAACATACAAAAGGGTTTGACCACAAGTTTTACTAACATTAGAAATCGGTCCATCCCTGGCTGTCAAATTAATGTTAGATTTAACTAAATGGCGGATATTTTGTTTGGACTAGAATGGAAAAAATATATGCTTAACAAAATATAATTTCCAGATATAAATTTACTTATATAGTAGAAGAGTTAAAATAATAAACTAATTATAATTAGAAAAAAAAGCGGGAAAATAAACAATCGAAAAAAACACAGTCAAGCGTAAAATGAATCAATGCACCCTCATCGCACCTGCTGCCGAATCCCCACACCCAGCCCAACCCAGAGATTTCAAGTCAGATATATAGTCAAACGAAAGTTTGTACTTCTAAAAACAAGGATTTGTTTTCCTCATCAGTTAGTGAATCAGTTCCCTGCTGAAGTAATTTGTGAGTACTAACAGGATGGAATCTTGGAGTATTAATAAATAACTATCGACGAGCATTGGCATAATGGCTACATTTAAGAAAAAAATATTCCGTATCTTCAATACCATGTCCACAAGAGCAATCGGGATAGTCTCGTAAATGGTTATAAAATAGATCATTGTTTAAGTTGCTGCATCGGTTTCTAATACGTGTTTGAACTACATTATAGAATCGTTCTCCTATTAGATAAAAAGACGGAACAATTGGAGATTTAAATTTACTGTTCAATTTGTTCTTAAAAGACGTAAGCGTGTTAGTATTGCGTGTCGGAAGATCAAGGTTATTCCATAGTTTTACTGAATCGGGTATAACTGATTTTGAGTAAATTTCGAGACGTCTAGGCAATGTAACAAAGTTAGTGTTATTTCTAAGTTCATAGTTGTTAGAATTATGAACTGTTGGTGGGAAAATGTCTACAAGGTAATCCGGAAGTAGTCTATTGTTTCCTTTATACGCTAATATTAATTTCTGCATAATTCTACGATCTGCAACAGAAACACAGCCAATTTCAGTTAGTAAATTTTGAATGGAAACGGAACGAGCCAAACCAGTAACAATGCGAGCTGCTTCATATTGAAGTTTTTCTATAGTGTCCTTTTCATATTGGGTACAGCTGTCCCATACAACTGACGCATACTCGAGCAAAGGTCTTAGATACGATATATAAATGTTGTTAAGAGTAGATCTTTTAACTTTAAATTTAACATTCTCATCGAGCCGAGTACTTTTGAAGCTGAGGAAGTGATATTGTTTATATGGGTGTGCCAAGAGCCATCATGACTTATTGTAAGACCTAGATGTTTGTGATCGTCAACGAAGTTTAAAGGAGTATTAACAAAGGTTAACGAAGGCTGAGCTATATCTCTAAAGGAGAAAAACATGACTTCAGTTTTAGAAGGATTGCATTTTACTAGCCACTGTTTCGTCCAACTGGATTTTTTTTCTAGATCTGAATTTAAAACAGCTTCAATGTAAACGGAGTCTGATGAAGATATAGCAAGTGAGCTATCGCTAGCGAATAGTCTAGCGGTACTTATAACAGAATCAGCAATGTCATTTACGTATACAAGAAATAAAAGAGGGCCCAAGACCGGTCCTTGAGGTACGCCTGCAGTTAATGACATACTATTTGAAAACGATTGTCCTACAAATACTTTCTGAGATCTATTTTCCAGGTAATCTGTTATCCAACTGACCAAGTTTCCTGAAATACCATACTGCTTCAGTTTAAATACAAGGCCTTTATGCCAAACTCGGTCGAAAGCTTTCGGTATATCACAGAAAACCATACAGTCAGGTTGTTTTTTTTCTCGTCTAGAGATGTACAGATCTTGTTATAAATGTCTACAAGTTGGTACACGGTGGAGTGTCCAGGAAGAAATCCTGACTGATTTTTATATATAAGGTTATTGGAGTTAAGATGATTGTACAAATATTTAAAAATCACTCGTTCCATTACTTTACCTACACAACTGATCAGTGAAATTGGTCTATAGTTAGATGGTAAAGATTTTTCTCCTTTCTTATAAAGCGGCATTACATTAGCAATTTTCCATGAAGCTGGGTATCTATTTAAGATGAGAGATCTACTGAATAAAGTACAAAGTGGCTTAGCTATGGTTTTCGAACATCCTTTTAACATTTTATGACTAATACCATCTGGCCCACAGGCTTTGTTGACAACTAAGTTATCTAAAACGCCAATTACATCTTGTTCAGAAATAGTAAAGTGCGAAAAAGTTGCAATAGACTTTGCAGCAAACTCCGGTAGAACAGAATTGGAATCGTCGAGAGTTGATACTGACACGAAGTAATCGTTCAAAAATGTAGCTTTATCTTCTTCAGAAATAGCTGTGTCATGATTTTCGTTTTCAAGGGGCGGAATTTCTTCTTCGGCTTTAGAATTTTCATTCACTAGCATTTTAACTGTTTTCCAATATTGTTTAGGTTTCGTAGAACTTAAATCATTCATGGAAAATTCAAGAGTATGATAGAATTGTTCGCGTAGGTGTTTTTCATATTATTAACACGATTTCTTATTTTCTTGTAACATTGCCAATCTGATGGTTTCCCTGAATGGATAGCAATGCGCTTTAAACGATCACGTTTCCGAGATGTAGTACGAATAAGTGAGTTGTACCAAGGTCTGTCGTTTGCGCGGATTTGTACAACTTTAGTAGGAATGCATGTTTAAGCCAGGCGCGTAACTAGGCATACGCAAATACGCACGTGCGTCATTTTCAAATCGCATTTTCAAAAAATAAAAAGGTCTAAAAATGCGAAATCTGCATTAAAAATCGATGTCTAAGCGGGGTTAGGCATTAACTTCCTGTCGATCACAGCTGAATTCTTGAGTTCTTTATCTCAAAATAAGACGATGTCCCCCACTAAAAGCTGACAGTAGATATACTTCGTGTCGCGGTTTATAACCCTTGAGTGTACGTCATATCGTAGTATCTCGGTATATTCCAAATGTAAATATAAACAAACCGCGAAATTTTGAAATGGCTGACTTTTTCGCCTTACGCTGATGTTTTTGAAAGCAAAGAAAACCCAATGTCTTGTAATAAAGATGAAAAAATGGCATTACTCACACACGAATGGAAGCAAGGCCATGTTTTTGATTTCCCGTTTAAGTAAGTTAACTTAGAAAATTGTAGAATCTAGAATCTCTTCTTCTTGTTAGATCTAGATCTGTATAATTATAATAATTGAAAGTCTGCCATAACTTTAAATTTCTACATATGCATTTATCTAATTATATGTTTGTCAATAATGTGTGAATTTACAAGTAAATATTTGACATCCAGCTTCGAAGAAGCGGCAAAGTGACGGTGGGTACATGACCTGGTTAAATACTACAATAATTTCGTACGTTGTAGTACATACCGCCATAGCTCAAATGGTAGAGCGCCCGCCCTCCAATCGAATGGTTCGTGGATCGAATCCGTTTATTGTGTTCTCATACTTTTTTTTATTCTTTTTTTTACATAACAGCGAGATTCGTTTATTATATTCTCATATGTTTTTCTTCTTTTTTTATATACATAATAGTGACAAGATGCGAAAGGCCCAAGCTTCGTGGTTTGTGGATTATAAGTGGCTGCGATATTCTGTAAAGTCTAACGGAGTCTACTGCGTCAACTGCTTTTTGTTTGGTGAGCAAAACCCACGTAATAAGAAGCTCTCCAGAGAACCTGCCACAGACTTCAGCAATATCACACGGGGATTAAAGACCCATGACACACATACTTACCATGTTCAGCAATCTATTGCTGCAGAAAACTTTTTGGCAGTTATGAAGGGGGACAGAAAGGATATTGAAAATACTCTTTCGATACAGTATCATGAAATGGTTGAGAAAAATAGAAAGATATTAACTTGTATTGTAGAGACTATTATTTTGTGTGGAAAGCAAAACATTGCATTGAGAGGCCATACAGAGGAGTCCAGCAATTTCAAAGCTTTGCTGAGTTTTAAGGCCAAGGATAATTCTGTATTAAGGCAACATCTTGAGGAGGGAGACCCTCGGTCAAAATACCTGTCTCCATTAATTCAGAATGAACTAGTCACCATTTGCGGAGAGGTAATTTCTAGTGAGATTGTAGAGGCGTGCAACAAGGCAGGAGCATTCTCCCTCATCGCCGATGAGGCTTCCGATGCTTCCACGATGGAGCAGATGTCTCTCTGCCTCCGTTTTGTCCAAGATGGGACTAACATGATACGAGAGGATTTTGTGGGTTTTGCAGAGACAGAAAGTACAACTGGTGAATCACTCGCGAATGCTTTTCTCGAAAATCTGAGAAATATGGGTAGGTGTTCAACAGGGTTAAATCATATCTATAAAAATAAATAGCTACTATAAAAATAAATAGTTAAATATAGCATACAGGAAAGTTATCTAAATTTGTCCAATAAAATATACAAAATATCTATAAGACTATCCACGTAGATCCAGTTGTTTAAAATAAAATAATAATAATAAACGTGCGATTTATTCGACAAAAAATCTGATTGAACGAAACTAACTTTATCAAATAAAAGCACAGTTGTTGCACAATATCCAACTTTGACATAAAATGGACAAATAAACATTCGCGCTTCTAAAAAAAGTGCACAATTTTCTCGCAACTATAAATAGAGAACAGAATTGATTACACACATTGTTTCTTATCAACTGTTTATTTATAATAAAGAACTTGTATATGTAATGGTTCTCATTTTGTAGGTGTGATTGTTGAAAACATGAAGGGGCAAGGGTATGACGGCGCCAGTAACATGTCCGGGAAGACAAAAGGTGTCCAGGCACGAGTTAAAACCATCATCCCAGAGTCAGTGTATACACACTATAAAGCCCATTGCCTCAACCTGGCCATAGTCCACGCATCAAAAGAGGCTTACCCCCGTAACATGATGAATATAGTGCAAACGATAGCGTTTGCTTTTGATTACTCGGGTATTTATACGAATTTATGCTCATGCACTCATAAGTGGCAGTTATACCTCTACACATGATGTAATTGAAATCAAAATACAGTGAAATATAATCGACTCATATAAATAATATTTATGGACCTTATTTCTGACGTCTCTAAATGCATTAATTCTGAAACCTGAATTTGCCAAACGTTGTTATTATTATTATTATTATTTAATACTAAAATATTTATTATTATGACTTACATATACCGTTCTTTTGTAAAACACTACCTGGGTCTTACTCTATATTTGTTCATGAATTTAGATATTTTCATTCGAAATGTACTGTTTTAATCCAGCGAAACGTCTGCTGAGTTTTCAATCCAATCTGGAAAATGACCAAGTCAGTAGGGAACAGATGGAGAAGCGCAAGAAACTACAGACCTTGTGTGAGACGCGATGGGCGGCCAGAGCTGACGCCTTGTACACGTTTCTTAGCTCATTCAGGTAAACATCACATATTAAATTATGAATGTTTATTCATCTTGATACAGTTGAAGATATCTACAGTCAAAAAATGTTAAATGACTTCTAATATGGTGCAATAACGTCATGGTGATACCTCGTTTACACTCCCAATACTATAGGACAAACGTTCTGTGAGATTTAAAGTACCCTTATTCCTCGGCATATGTGGTAGCAGCGTTGTTAGCAAAAATGCAGTCACTGTTCACTGAACTATTTTGAATCACTTTACTGTGCACTTTTATTTATTTGAGAAAGGCTATTGCAAACATAAGCCAGCTATCCAAAAAAAAAGAGAAAAAGCCTATGAAT
>NW_026462109.1:0-70345 GCF_021730395.1 Mercenaria mercenaria | reverse complement strand
GGGCGCCGTATTATTAAAACAAATTATTCTATCTAGTTTAAAATTCGCGGTATCAATAGAAATCGGTGTTATTCGGGTTTCTTCATGAAACGAGTTTATGGATGATTTAAGCGGCCCGCTTTTTGTTTCCAATAATGAATTATGATGTAAGCTACATTACTGCACTGTTTGAATAACAAAACCATTGTTTATTTATTTCTTTGAATGCAGAAAAGCCAATAATTTCAAAAATGTCAATGTAAAACGAATATAGACACGCTGTCCTAACAAAATTTATTTATATACATAATTTTATCACACATTTATGTCACAAGTCACTGTGGTCCAGTGGTTAGCGTATATATTTTCCATGCGCGAAGTCCGAGTTCGAATTTCGTAATCTCGTAAGGTGCTTGAATTTTTTTTTTTTTTTAGCTTAGGCCCAATTTAATTTTTTTTCTTTATATTTATCACACTTTTTTCAATTACTGGAACACAAATCAATAATAAGTATAGTTAACCAATGTTCTGTCTGTAAATTTTGAACAAAATATTCAAAGGCATGGAAGGAGAGGACAACCGTAAGCTGATATAGCTTTCTGTCCAATTTCTTAATTAATTGTTCTGTAAATGTTTCATGTATTACTGAAATAAAATATGTTTAAACTAAAGGCATGGAAAAGCATATATCGATATTGCTTATCTCCCCTCCCTTCCACAATCTTTCACATACATTGCAACTACTTTCTAAAAGTCAATTCATTGACTAGAGTTTTAGTAAAATAACTCTTGGAAAAAAATGTTGGCTATAAACTTGAGAGGCTCACTACGATCACTATCAAGCTAAGAAATTAACCTTAATCATATTCAAAAAAAAAGGTCCCAGACTGTTAGAAGTTAGGTAAAATAAATTGAATTTCGACCAAGAGTGTTTGTGTTATATATAAAATTCTGGTCAAGAACTTTTTACAATGAATTTGAAATAAGAATTTCACAAGTAAATGGTTGTTTGTCATTCTCACATACACGAGTTTTACCATAGCTGTATTAGTGGAACACAATTTGTGCTGAAAGAGTGTCATTTGATAATAATGGCATTTAAAAGAATTAAAATAGTCAGTGTTTAGGATAGCAGGATTATGTAAGTTCCGGTATCTATACTACAAAAGAATATCAGAACAAGATGATATTGAATGTGATGTTACGCAGGTATAATGTGTAAATTGTTGTGCTTTATTTTTTGGATTGTTTTGTCGTTTTTAGAAACTATTTGTTTGTAACAAATGAACTGAAAAGAATATGTGCATTTCCGGATTCAGAAATTTGTATTAGAGAAACAAATTGATAGCAAAGGCATGATCTTTGTAAACAGAAACAAAATTGGTAATATTATGTATAAATAAATGACTTGCATTTATCTGTATATAATAAAATATTTATCCAAAACTACTGAGGAAGAGTGTGTTTTAGAATGCTCACTGACAACACATAAAGGCCTGATATTGGGTCACTTTTGAATGACTGTTGCACCATATATAATACTATGAGAAAAATTTTGTAAATGACAAAGTGTTCGAATTTATTAATGTTCGTACAGCCCCCATTTTACATACCCCTTTCCGGTGCTCACTTCGTGTGAGTTAAAATTTGCTTACTAGATATAAATTTGAATTATGTAAAGTTTTCAGCAAAAGCATTATTTTGATACCAATAAATGATAACAATTTGCAGAAATAAAAAAGTGACAGGTCAAAAATACCCCGTTATCTGTCCGGGTTTATGCAACAGTTTTGTTTTTGTCGTGTTGAGCGACATGTGAAGTTTCCACTTTTCTCTATTTTATCATCAGTAACACTAATGGTGCATTTTGGGACTAGATTCTGTGCATCCAAATATCACTATTATCTTTAACTCATGAACAATATTTTCCATTGTCTGTCTAGTCTTGATACATTTGAAGAAATGATTAGATCTATATGTTCATTTAAACAAAACTTTTTAAAACATTTCCCCTTCTTATTTTTATAACAATAGCAAAACCATCAGGCTTACTGTCAAAACTGAAAGGCAAACAGAAAATATCAGAAAGAACAATTTAATGCAGAAAAAAAAAGAAAAAATCCGTATCACTATCACTAGGTTTTCCCGTCAGATAGGCAGCGCCTAATTTCATATTAGCTGAACCTCTGGACAGCTGTTAGGTCTAACCACTGTCACTGCCAAAGTTCAAAACAGAAAATGACCCCCAAAGCAGGCTGCCCAAAGCCAAACTGCCAAACAATTAAATTAAGTAGTCGTGATGACCTTTCAATACTTTCTGAGGGAAACCACTGGAATATATGCATTGGCAACTTTCAGACAGAAACTTAGCAAAAAATTTGTACTTTTCTATTCTTGGTTTACCCTGACCGGCGGTAAATAACTGACTACCTAGCTCACGGTCCCATAAATAACCCTGACATAGACCCTCTCCCCCCACCCCACGTCTGTTACGCAACTTACTTGTGCAACGGCGAAATGTCCTTTTTTGCTGAAACACAAAATGTTTTAATTTAGAATACGCCTGAAAAGGCATTTGCATTGACACTGCAGATTTTATGCATGACAAACACCGATTAAGAGAAATTGATTGTCCTATTCGTATGGGCGCAGCCATTTTGCAGCTGTAAAAATATACTTTTGTGAGAATCACTGCATTGATAGGCATAATAAGGTTAAATCCGTCAAGGTCACAATAAGCTAAATAGTTTTCCCTATATATTCTATATAAAACTGACCTTTTTTAAAGAGCTACCAAACATAACTAGACCCATTTCAGAGAACAAATCTTTACCTCATTTTAAAGAGTTATGATAAAACTGATATAAAATGAAGAGAAAAGTAGGGGTCATATATCTTCTAAGAGAGATTTTTCTGATCACATTTGCTTACTGTAAACTGACATCAAAATCACACTGCTGTGACCTGGAAGTACTACTCATACTAAAATTGAGCTTGACTTCACCAAATACAACCTGCTCTCCCATTTTTCCTGCCAAAATGTCAAAAATACACCCACAATGAAATTTAAACAGAAACTAGCTTCTATTTAGACCTCTGTTGCCATGCCAAGTGAAAAATTAGTGTTCAAATACCTGGCAGCCATAATGCGACTAGACCAGATGGCTCCCAAGCTGGTTCCTTTAGTTTAGTTAGGCCTCAAGGCAATTACTGGCCTAAGACCACAGTTATTTTTACTATATGTTCTACATAGTCACTAGACACTATAGCAATTTTGCATGCATTCCAAACCCCATAAAAATACCTGAACTCAACAGAACTATTCAAGAGAAAAAAAATCCAGCCACAGTAAACATTGGGTTGACCGGCTCTTTTTTCCACCATTTTGAACCAAATCACATGCGTATGAAGAATACTCTCTAGATGGCCACAAACAGGCAAAACAGGCCCTATCAAAAAGTCATGTTATGCATATTCTGGCAGTACAATTCTGTCAAATTGTACATGTACCTACTATTTCATATCTCCTCTATTAAATCATGCCATTTATTGCAGGTCTTTCACTCAAAAATTCACCAATATTCACCATCAAACAGAGGAACTATTTTCCGCGTAACCACTTCCGTATTGTGGTCAACCAAGGGCAAATAACTGTGGTCTTATGCCTATTTACGTTCTTTTTTTTGAACAGAAGAATGGATGAATATATCTTGTATTGCTCTTTGGTTAAAAGACAACCCATGAAGTTGTAGAAATTCAAGAATCTGTACAGGCATATGATTATAAACTGAGCTATGTACAATGCATTCAATGCAGTGCAATTATGCAATGCAATGCAATGCAATGCAATGCAATGCAATGCAATGCAATACAATACAATACAATACAATACAATACAATACAATACAATACAATACAATCAATACAATACAATTTGTTTAAAGACCCACCACAACCTAGTGACCTACTTTTTTTACCCATTAAAATTTCATGAACATCATTCTTAATATACAGCTATGCTACAAGTTTTCAGGTGGACAATTTAGGCCTTTACAACTTCATATGCAAACCTTTTCAGTCAATCTCTTTTAGCATAGTTTTAAGAATATAGATAAATACTTATCTAACACTGTAGAAAAAAAAACCAACTGTGATTGAAATTTAACTAAATCCACTGATTTCTGTAGGCCTACATATTGCTACATTAATTCAAATGTTAAGACATTAAACACATTGTCTTGACCTAATATATATCACTGCCAATTTATAACTAAATATTTGAAGCATGCAAATTTTGTATAATTACCATCATGGAAATACAAAAGAATACAGTGATTTTGTAGTGCCTCTTTAAAATCGGTGCATATATAAACAGAAAACATTAGCGGAATATTGTCACATACAAATGTAGAGCCGCGAAGAGAAATTTTGAAAAGAAGATTTGTGAAAATGTGAAGGAAAATCCGAAATCGTTTTGGAAGTATGTTAGATCACAAAATAAAACAAAGTCAAACATTGGAGATATTGAATGTGATGATGGAACACTTACAAGTGATAGCAAAGTGAAAGTAGAACTTTTACATCAGTTTTTCTGTAGTGTCTTTACTCAGGAAAATGTTGACAATATACCGACCCTGGAAGAACGTGATTTTAGTGAAAAACTCTCGTACATAGTTGTGCCCCCAAACATTGTATTGAAAAAAAACCCTGCTCAATCTAAAACCATTGAAATCCCCAGGTGAGGACCAAATGCACCCTCGTATTCTGAAAGAAAGTGCTGAATTGCTTTGCAATTATTTGTCTGTGTTGTTTAATAAATCATTGTCTTGTAGCTATCTACCGAGAGACTGGAAATCAGCAATTGTCGATCCACTTCATAAGAAAGGCAGCAACAAAAAGACTAAGAATTTCAGACCAGTGAGCCTTACTAGCATTGTCTTAAACTGAAACTGTTTTATTTGATAAAACGCCTATTTTTACGCAAAACATATTCAATGGCGTTTACTAAATTATACATAAAAAATACGACAAAAATAAGATATTTGACATAAATGAGCATAAATATCATTGTGAATAAACTATTTAGTAAGCATTAAAAAAAGATCAGGCATCAGATAAGTTTAATAAAATATAAGAACATTAAGATACAGTAAGATAGCTGTTTGTTATTAAGTAAGAATAAGTGGGTTAATGCGACATGCCCGGAAGTTATTACAAACAACTGTATTTTGTATTTGTTATAAAATAGTTCATATTCGTATATATTTACACAATAAAATCATCCACTTCACGTTACTTCAATCCCTTAAAAATTACACTCACAGTCTCTAAAAGAGTGCAAAATAATTTCCAAAATAATGAGTTTTCAACTTCTTTTTGAAAACATCTATTGTGTCTGAGTTCCTTATTTCGAGAGGCAATTCGTTCCAGAGTTTAGGTCCAACAGTACCAAAACTTCTGTCGCTGAACGTTTTGCGCTTGTTGAAAGGAACAACGAAACACCCAGTAACGGAAGTTGAAGAACGCAAGTTCCTTGTCTGTGTTTGTTTTATGAGAAGTTCAGAAAGATATTCTGGAGAGTTTCCAACTGAACAATTATACATGTAGGTGAGCATTTTGAATGTGATTCTGGCTTTGATTGGTAGCTAGTGAAGATCATACAGCGCTTGCTTGGAACTGTCATATTTTCTTCCATTTAGGACAAGTTTTGCGCACATGTTCTGAATTCGTTGCATTTTGTTTACTTCGCTTTGAGCAATACCATACAGAAACACATTGCAATAATCTAAATGGGATATCACCAATGACAGGATAAGGGTTTCAGTAGCCTCTTTGGTAAGATATTTCCGGATACATTTTATTCTGAAGTAGTTGAGCATTGTTGTTCTACACTTTCGTTTTACATGCTCTTTTAGATTCAAGTTTTCATCCAGGAATGCACCTAGATATCGAATAAAGCTCACTGATTTCACTTTATCACCTACAAGGCATATTTTGTCAGTTGAACATTTAGAGAGCTGTTGCCTACTACCAAACATGATGAACTTGGTCTGCAAGTTATTTGAGGCAATCATCCGAGATGCAATAGTAAGTCATATGGATAAAAACAATTTGTTTATAGAGTATCAGCATGGTTTTAGGTCCAAACGCTCGTGTGTCAAACAACTTCTTGAAGTCATTGACGAGTGGTATGAAATTCTAGATCGGAAAGGATGCATTGACGCAATTTACCTTGACTTTCAAAAAGCATTCGATAATGTCTCGCACAAGCGTCTATTGAATAAACTGCTCAGTTATGGTATTCCCGGAAATATACTGAAATGGACTGAAAATTTTTTGAGTGAAAGAACACAGCAAGTTAGAATTGGGAACATTAAATCTACTCAAGCGAGTGTTACAAGCGGAATCCCCCAAGGATCCGTGTTGGGGCCAATACTTTTTCTGGTATTTATAAATTATTTGACAGATGTTGTTCAGTCATCAGTGAAACTGTTCGCAGATGATACAATGTTATATTCTGCTATTGAATCTTCAAATGATTGTGATAAAATCCAAAGTGACTTAGACAATCTTTCAGTCTGGTCAGACAAGTGGCTTTAAAAGTTCAAAGCAGGCAAGTGCAAATCACTACATATTGGAAAAGGGAACAGTAAACACGAATACCATATGAAAGCTAATGGGAATGAAGTAAAAATAGCTCAAGTGAAAGATGAGAAAGAGCATTGGAGTGGCATTTGACGAGAACATAAAATGTGATGTCCATATATCTAACATTGTGAATAAAGCAAATCAGAGGGTTGGTCTTTTTATTAGAATGAGTTTTGAATTCATGGACAAAGAAATGTTTTTGATTCTATACAAGATCTTAATCAGCCCCACTTTGGAATATACTACTATCATTTGGTCACCTTGGATGAGAAAGATATAGTGGCTATAGAACAAGTGCAACGCCGTGCTACGAGACTCGTCAAAGATATCCAACACAATTCATATAATGAGAGACTTATTTAACTTGGACTCCCTACATTGATATACAGACGTGAAAGGGCGGACATGTTACAACTGTTCAAAGTGATGAATGAATTCAATGAAGTGCATCTGAAAACGTTGGTCTTAAGCCACAATGTCACAACAAGATGCCACGAGAAAAAAGCTGGAGAAGAAACGTTAGAACTTCAAGAGCACTATGAACTCATCTGTTGCCCGAATTGAGAAACGATGGAACGAGTTACCCATCGAGAGTGTGAATAGTAGAATTTTGAATACTATTAAAGACAGTTTGAATGTTGCCTGGAAACAAAAGTTCAATAGATTTGTATATGACTTTAAAGACGAATGCAATTTGAAAAATTAGGATGTGAATCGGTCACTACACGTTCGGCGTATTCAAGACTTGGCATCAACGGTAAAAACAACGGTAAATATATCTACTTACCGACATAGATAACAAAACAAGTAACATGCAAATCAATTTATAAGTTCTTGCACATGGGCATATGCATTAAATATAAATACATGTTAATTAAGACCTGTGAGAATTGCGCTAATCTTGACCAAGGGCCTAAAGTTGGCCAATAGGAAGCCTTATTCATTTGGCTTATAGGGATTACATATTTTGCGATTCGATATTTTATAGTTGTCATCCCTCCTGACAGGATAGTGACAGTCAAAAATTATCCCGCTGCCCGGAACGTCTTATTATTTGAACAAGCTATGAGATCGACAAGTGTATTTTCAAAATTGTTAAAAAAAAACAAAGACAAATATCAAACAGGGAATGCCACGTACCAAAATCGCAGCCTCCCCAAAACGAAACCTACAGCACGCAGACGTGCACACCACAAATACACACACATACACGTGCACACACACAAAGCCAACACACGAGGAAAAAACGAACAAACAAAGGAACACATACACATACACGCGCACACACACAAAGCCTACACAAAAGGACAAAACGAACAAACAAAGGAACACAGTGGGTCACCGCCTTGGAACGGTTAGTGGCAAAAACACCACTGGGGAGCTTAAACCGGTTTATGGTGCGCACCCAACCTCACTCTTACCCCACCATGTTCCAAAGACACGAGACAGTGTAAATAAAAGTAATCCCCTCCAGTTGAATCTCTAAAACACGTAATGGAAACAAAAAGGCATGGCATTGTAAAACACAAAAATCAAGTCGTAGGTCGACATTTAATATAGAACCTGATCTACAATCATAAAAGAACTTTTAAAATGCTTCAGATCGTAGACTGACATTCAGTGTAGACCCGGATCTGTAATGACAGATCAACATTCAATGCAGACCCTGATCTGCGATTACATATCAAGACTTAAAACAGTGCCCTTCATAGATGGAACTAATTTATAAAATGATAATTAAAAGGCACCTGGTAGATACCCTTTAGTGACAAAACAAGTTGAAACACTGCAGCTTGCTTCAACTCTGTCCCACGTACTTCCCATACATCTGAATAGTTTTAAAACCTCTTTTTTTTCTCTCATGCTGAAAACAGGGTTTTTTTCCGAGTATCCGTTTACCAGGGAGGTACATCAAGTGATGTTGCAAACACGGCAACGTGGAAGTTATAAACTGTGACAAATTTGTATTTTAGCTTAAGTGCTATAAATTATTCCGAATATTTCAATTTGCTCCGTGATGATGAGATAGGTCTCCACATCACCATTTGATCGAAGTCCTAGAGGTCACGCAGTCAGATACGTCGCCAGTAACACGTATGTGGGACCAACTTCGATAACATATCTTTTATTTAACTTTTGAAGTCATTTGCGTGAAGAAGGGGGGGGGGGGGGGGGGGGGGGGGGTGAAGTATTAGACATCTCCGACCGAACAGAATTTTATTTGTACTGCTTGTTCGCACTACACGTTCAGTGTCCTTCACGGCTTGTATGTTGTAAAATTACAGTCACCCGAAACGAGCACCCAGAGTGAGTCCTGCACATTACAGGAAAACGTATTTTCAAGAAAGCAACTGTAAAAGACCATATCTAATAAAAAGTTGAGTTTTGATATTTCACTGTTACGTGTATTTAAAATTTCACCTTCTCGAAATAACTGTAATTTGTTTTGATTAGATATACTTTTGCGTAAGTTCACAGCAGTTCTTACCTCTGCAGTAAAATGTTAGTCAAATGGCGCTTGCAGACTATATAGATCTAGGTGGTAAAAATTCCGGGAAGCTAATACATTGTTTTCGTAAGGTATATTCCTGTGAAGCTTTTATTATATAAAATGACATCATGATATGTTAACGAATAAAATTGTTTGATTCTTATACTTCCACGTGTTCCAGGTACCAGAAAACTTGGCGTCGTCGCAGTACAAAGTTTCTATAAAAGGCTCAGGAGGACTGAATTTTAGCTACGAGTCTAACATCCATTATGAAAATAACAATCTATACATATTTCTACAGACAGATAAGACTCATTATTCCGCCGGCCAGGAAGGTAAGATCTAGACTCCTTATCTTCTTTTTGAAAAGAAAGTTAATTTTAATGTTCCACCGTATTCCAATTGTACCCATCTGACAGATTTTAATCATTGCAAAGGATCCAAACAGTTTGTATGTCGTTCATGTTGTTATTTTGAGCACTGTTCTCTCTATATTTTATCATTGTTTACAGCCCAACCGAAAATAGATAGATAATGTGTACAAGTACTAGGAATTTCCTTGGCGTGTAGGTATGATTGTTATATTTTGATATTTTTTTTTTGCGAAATAACATTTGTTGACAAGTCGCTTTTATTGCATCTTGTGAATACATATTACAATGAATTTTTATGTTGTTTTTTGGTTTAAAAAGGAAGGTAGAACATGTTTGTTTATACGCCGAAATAAAACAACTTTTTAAGCTGATAGCATAATATATTTACTATAAACTCGTAATAGAAAGCAATCATTTTGAAAAGTTTTATTTCACTTATAGGACGGTAACGGTAACAACATCGAAGTCATAAACTATTTGAAAACAAATGATGGAGTTACTAGTGGCAAATTACAGTTAAGCCGGGAACCTGTCTTTGGTTCATGGAAGATATATATCAGAGCCGCGGTATATTTTTCTTTTTACATTTTCAGACCTGTGGTACATTATTCCTTATCAAATTTTCAAAAAAAAGTATTTTGACGGATCATTTGATATTTCGAATAATTAGAACGGTCGGTACTTTTGTCTTCATAGCAAGCAATTGCTTTTGAAAAATATTCCATGCTTTCTCATACTGAAATAAATCTGATACGAAAATGCCCCCTTGCAGATGTATTAACCCAGATAAAATTTAGTCTGATAATCAAAATTAAGAAATAAACCCCGAAACTTATACATTTGCACTTATTTGTTTCAATGCATTTTTATACCTCCATCATTGATATATATTTTTTCCAGGGGAGAGCATTGACAAAACACTTTAAAGTATATGATTACGGTAAGATATCAACACCATTTTCCTTCTATAAATTTGAATCTACATACAGCCACGGTGCAGTTCGTGTTTTCATTGAAATGCTTCCAATGTTACAATTTTTGAGTTCCTTGAAATCACTTAAGTTGGAGGTAGGGAGATAACGTCCGTACTTTTTTTTCAAACATCATGGTCGCGTCTACATTGAGATAAAACAGGACACGCGGAAATCTGCTCTCAAATTATTATCTTGCTTAACATAAAAACCAAAATAATATAAAATGTTGAGAAAGTATATATTCCATTTGTAAGTATTGTGATAAAATTTCCGCTTAAGAAACACAAACACAAAAGTAGTATAGGGTAAAGAACAAAATATGTACATTCAGGCTGAAATGTTTTACCTGGAGGGGATTACTTTTATTTACACTGTCCCGTGTTTTGAAACATGGTGGGGGTAAGAGTGAGGCTGGGTGCGCACAATGAACCGGTTTAAGCTCCCAGTGGTGTTTTTGCCACTGACCGTTCCAAGGTGGTGCCCCACTGTGTTCCCTTGTTTGTTTCTTTCGTCCGCATGTGATTGTTCAATCAAGGTATGTTTATTTTACATTTACTAGTATACAAAATATGTCCTTTAATAGTCCACAAGAGAGGTACCTTTGTAAATTTGCCCTTAACGAGCTTATACATATAGCCAGTTACTAAACGTACGACTTTATATACGGGAAAACCCGATACACGTTTGATAGATAATACAAATGTTAGTTAGGATAAAACATTAACATTTAAAACGCTTTATACAATGTATTCAGTTGTCCCAAGATTCAGCGTGGAAATAGCGTTACCTAAAGCTATTATAAGATCATCGACATCAAAGCGAGGTGAGTTATACTTTATTTCGAATTAAACGATATAGAGGTATACGTACTTTTGTAATTGCGTGATACTTGAAGACAGAAACAGTAAGACAGCCTAATATAATATCATAGATTTATTTCTAATGATAATCTGTCGAACTAACGTAGCAAAGATTTAGGATTCTTTCAACTTCTGTTCATATATCGGCAAATGGTTTCTGTTTAATTACGAATTTCAAAACAGTTTTCCGTCTTTTTTGTTCAATTTAGATATTTCACAACCATACATTTGTATTCCTAAACATGTATTTGATTGTATCTTTACTTCTTATAAATTATGTGACATAATTCGGCGAGCTCTTAAAGGATTTGCAACAGTCAAGCTCTGAGGTTTTCAGCTAGATGCAGCAGTATCTCAATACATTATACAAACCTCAATGTTATTTGAAAGGATTTGCAACAGCCAAGCTCTGACGTTTGCCTATAGATTCGGTAGTATTTAAATACATTAAACGAACCTCAATGTTCTATAAAACAATCGACGTTCTTACACTGTAAGAAAGAACACGTTTCAATCGTCGTTTCATGTGTGTTACAAGTATTTGCAGAGATGTCTGTCTCTTTTCTGTTTGGAACACACTCGTTCTAAATGTTGTTTTCAACTTATGGTCTTTTGAGAGTTCTTTGAATATTACTTTCTTAAAACATCATTTTGTCTGTGGCTTGTGGGAAGACCTTGTAATGAACTGTCTCATCAAGACGCTTCTACTTTTACGTACTTTGCTAAATTGCGCTCCAGCTACCATAAGGTCTTCCTATAGATTGAATTTATAATAGCTTGTTTTCAACCTGGGGCTAGAGGGCGTGGACGGTAGCATGCATTTCAACTACCGTCCATGAACAGGCTCAATCAAATCGAGCCTGCAACATTTTCGTTTTTGTCGTGTTGAGCGACCTATGGAGTTTCCACTATTTCTATTTTAAGTATATGCTTGAATTGCAATTACAGATTTAAGAAATAATAAATCTGTTCCTATAATTTTATCAGTTAATAAAATATGGGCAGGAGTTTGGATGCGTAATAATTAAATCACGAGTGCGCAGCACGAGTGGTTTAATTATTCGCATCCGAACGACTGCTCATATTTTATTAACTGATAAAATTATTGGAACATATTTATTATTTCGATTCTAACAACGCAAATAATTCGCATTTTACAGTACTACATTTTCAGCGTAATGCGTCATTCGGATCATATGCAGTTACAATTTACCCCCATGGTTAGAAAGTGTTGCATAGCCAATGGAACGTATAGATATTTGTTCCTTTTTTATTAGAATTTTGAGAAGTATTTATAAACTAGTTATCTAACAGCTCGCAAATTATTTATGAACAGAATAATCAAAATAGGTTAGTTGATTACAAGTTTAACTTTTATATGACGTCACACTATTATGACGTCATACTTTATGTCATACATTTATGACGTCACCGCTGAATCATAATTGAGCTAATTGAATTCGCTCGTACAGATCAAAACGTGTTTTACAGTCCTACACATAAGTCAGTATGACTTTTTATCATAATTTGTTTTTGAAATGTTATTTTCAACCGTTTGGTCCTGAAATAATTCGTATGTAATGGAACAGAAGTAGAATCTCTTAGGTCACAATCTTAGGGGTTAAAATTTAACAGCCAACCATATTTTATCGTAGATTCATGTATAGGCGATTTCGCTATATATTTATATAGCAATTGCTGTGGATCGTGTTAGAATTACGTTTAATGCGGACGTTCTTGGAAACTGCACAATTCAAATATATAACAAAAACTCGATCTATGACTTTGTAGAATATCGGAAACAGATATGTATAGCTATGTGATGAGTTCTTTTATTTACAACATCTACAGAATGGTATTAAACTGCAGCTGCATGCAAAAATATTAAAATATAAAGGTAAGAGTAAAATTCCTAGAAGCCTTGAGCTCAGGAAACGCAATCAGAACCACATGTCTCAAGGCAGACCATCATAGAAACACAATGAAGTGGAAAGGACATTTGTTTTGAGTGGATATGGTATATATCTCATCGAGTGGTGATAAAGTTTTAATATTTTCACGAGCGCGAATTGGATGATAGATATCATACACATACTTCAAAATTTGTGCTATCTTTATCTTTAAGGACAAGTAGAATACATACAACCCAAACCTGTAACAAAGCAGTATAGTAGAATTAATGAAATTAATTTGCTTAAAACTGGTTCTATGAGACGCTCTTTTTCGACTTTACAGATTAAAGGGGAAGTAAATTTCGTTGTACCTATGACAGATATCAGCAGATTCTACAGCTGGCAATGGCAAGGATTAATAATTAGAGCCTTGGTAACTGATTATGCAACCGATCTGACTATAGCTGCAGAAGGATTGCTGAAGTTTATTGATTTATCACAAAATTACCAGACACAAAACAATTATTTGTCCATTGCAGAGACTGTCATGCGCGACACCTTTGTTCCGGGAATGGCATTCCATATACCGGTAAAAATAATTACAAAATTGTCCTTTTACTCTCATTTTTTTATGTTAACGTACTCATATTTTTACATGATATTATATCAGTCATTAAAGTTCGCACGTATTTTATATCTCTAGTTCAGAAGTACAGTATATGATGGCCAAACGTCATGATCACAACATTTTACTTGCCCTGTATCAAAAATATACCTGGGTATAATAATTACCCTTTGTAATAGCTCTAGTTTAGTTTGTTTTAATAATTATATTCTTTCTTGTCATAACTATATACATTCTGAAGGTATGATTGTCTGTAGTAATTATTTTGAACTCTTACATCGTGCAACTGCAGATATTTGTTGGATATGGGGATGTTCCGATCGGCAAGGCGGGAGTTATTAACGTAACACCTACAGTCACAACATCCGAAGAAAAAAACATTGTCTTTTCAATAATCCGCCGACAAAATGGCTTGATATAAAAACTATAACACTTCAGAGTTATCCTATAGCGTTTGACGGGTCTGGTTACGCAGTTCTCAACTTCCCAGTTACTGCTCACACAGACAAAATGGTCTTTGAGGTAAAACAAAATCGGTTTTGTGTTGGTATTAGAGCATGGCAGTGTTGCATTCATTATTCTTTAGCGTACAACTGTGCTACAATTTGGATATGGAAAGGTTTCGTTTAATAATCGTATAAAATACAAATGTATATCAAATTCTTCTATATTTTGCCTTTTGATATTGCATATAAACATAAAACATTTAGACTGATTGGTCCAAAATAAATATATTTGGATTACAGTTGCACTATGGGAATATACAGAAGGAAATCACAGTTTACTCCGTGTCAAGTCAACCCGTATTTCTGCTACGAATGCATGTTAACGAGACTAGTTGTAGCGTATGTATGTTTCAGACTTTTGGCAGGGTCAGGTCATTTCTTTAGTATACCAAAGTAGTAATTTCTTCCCTTATATCTTATGAATAATTAACAAGAGATACAAATGTTCGATAACAAGTTTATATAAAGTGATTAAATGAGAATGGTGCCTAAATTTTGTAGACATTTGTGAATAAAACGACCATGAGATATCTACCTGTATTTCTTCCAGTGCACTGAACTTCATTAGATGTATATTTCAACATTAATGTGGTAGCACTTTAGTATTCTTATTCTCTTATTAACTCCGATAAGGTTGGTGAAAAATGACCATTATTACTGAGGCAACAGATGAGCTTGATGGTCTGATTTCATACGATGTAAGTCGGCAGCTGTCTGATTCTATGGATCACAAAAAATGGGTTGAAAAAAATTAAGAACTCTCTGTACAGTTAACATGATTACCTGATAAACCTTATATAAGTATTCTCATATTATTGTATTTGAACTGTTTAGACATTCTGTAACAAACAAAATTGTAATACCTTGATCATGAGTAGATAAAAAGTGTTCTGTTTCCGTTACCTGATTATTTGATCAACACATATTCCTTACACTTTGCAAATCATTTGTTATAACAAAAAGTATATCAAATTTTCTTGAGTGTGAGTATACAGATAAGTGCTCATTCTTGGGTTTTAAAATGAATGATGATCTCTGGGTCGGACAAAAGATGTTGGAAAATATGTTATGTTTTATTTCGTACAAAATTAAATGATCTTCAAAACATTTCTGTGATGCCACTGCTCCTGGTCATTCATTTAATAATTTACCTAATTTCTATAGTTGCAATCGGAAATAAGTTGAGATAACCGTCATTATAAAAGAACGCAAATACTTGTTTTCTCTATTCTGTTGTTTATTACACTTAACTATTGTTTTCTTTCAAAGGTTTATGCCAGAGAAATACTCCTGGAGACACTCATTAGCGGTCTAGTAAATGCAAAGCGTGCGCATACCGACGTGGTCATCACTGTTGACATGGTACCGTATGTGGATGATGTAGCTACCCACGTGACTAAATCTGGAAGTCTTCTTTCAGATCGTATAACTCTCACAGTAGATGGACCCCCATGCAAAAATCAGGTAAATATATTTGTAAGAAATAACGGTTTTTACTTGTATCAATTTTTTATTTCTATTCCATTGCTGAAAGGCAAATTATTGCCTGCTTGTATTACATAATACGCTGCTGAGATTTTGTATTCAGAGGTTGCATTCATGGTGCGTTCATTGTTCAAGGTTGTTGTCAGCTATAATACGACTGTATTGAAACCAAGGGAAGGTTTGCAGATGGACATCAAAGCTGACCCAAACTCAACGGTTTATACAATGATGGAAGATGAGAAGAACAGAATTCTAAGTACCTAAAATGATATAAACTATAACGAGGTACTTTGTACAATTGTCCTCTACTTTCTACTTTATTCATAGCGTTTCATAAATTAGATCTTTTTTTTACTCATGCATATATGAATGATATTGTTAGCTTTTAAAGAAAGTTAAATATATTCTATTCCTCTTTTAGAGAAATACTCGCTGTCCGTACTCAAATGAATGCAAACTGTTAGTGCTAGACTTTGCTTTTAAGCAGTGTTCTTCTATTTCAGATTGTATCAATGGTTATGAACGCAGTTTCGCATGTACGAAGCCTCTACTTTATTCTTTAAGTCTAGTTAAAAGTGACTTTTAACTCATAGACAAAAAGTCTTGTACTATCAGAAAGTGTTAACTCCCTCCCTACTGTTTTTTCCTTTACATGATATATTTACTTGAAGTATTAAGTCAAACGACATGAAATACGGTAACAAACCCCGCACATGCATAGTCAGACTGATAGGAATTGAAGCCAAAGGGGATTGAAGGGGCTAGTTTTGGTAGGTTTTACTTTTCTTTTATGTCTTTAACTGCGTGCATAATTGCTACTAATCAACCGTTTACGTGAAGCAGAAAACAAATGCAATTACAGTGTGGCTGTTAGGTCATGCCATGTTATTAGTTTAAAATACAACAAAATTTGTTTATATCTTTCAGACGACACATTTTACCTCAAGAAAAGAAACAAACTTATTACACATTAGAGAAAAAGTAAAAACGATAGCCTCATAATGATGTGTCTACATTTTTTTGTAATAGTATCATTTAATGCCAAAATATTCATCTATTACCAAAAGCTGCTGAAAATGCAGATTGTGATGTAACCACCGGCTTGCCTATTTTGTCTACGATGTTCATGAATGGATTTAACTTCTTATGTATGCTGTTATGATTGTACTGAGCATTTTATGTAGTTTAAATGCTATTTGCGAGTAATCACAACCCTCTCCACCTAAAAAAAACAAAACAACAGAAAACAACAACAAAGAAAAAGAATCTGTACTTCACTATAAAAACAAACATACAGACCTGTAATAAAATCTGTAAAAAGATCCTTTGAAAGCAAAGAATGCAACCAAGAACAATAATAGCAGACTCGATTTAATTGAGTCTGTTCATGAGAGGTAATGAAATGTGCAACACCTCTCACGCCCCCCTAGCACCAGCTTAAGCGGAACTCTATCACACATATGTTGAATGGACTCCATGATCCCAAAGGACCAGAAAATATAAAAACACTGAATCCATCTAGCTATTTTATCTACAAAATCATTCTGGTAAGAATTTGAGAACTGTCTCTTGCGGCTCAAGTGGGAGCAAGTCTACATCAGACGTATTTAATCTCGCCTAACCAACTAAAGTTTTATTCGTCATATAGCTCTATTCATTTCAGGATACCAGCGTTGTGGTTTTATCAGATATAGAAATGTACCAAAAGACCGACTACACAAAATTGCTTATGTTTGAAACAAGTCTTCCTATGAAATGTAAGTGTTACTACTTTTCATCCTCAGACATATAAATTAAGTGTTTGACTGATATACTTCAACTTTTTTTCATTTTTTTCATTATTCTGTATATCAACAGAGTTATTCAATTATATATGTATATAAACACGGGAGGCGATCAGTGTGCAGAGTTGTCAAGATAAATAGGAAAAAAACTTGAAAATTATGCAAAAGAATGTGAACTGAGTGTAGAACAGGACTTACCACTACATTAAGAGACATTTTGCGGCAATGGATTCTGGAAAAAAGCCGTTCCTTTTGAAAAGAAAACTGGAAAAATATTAGATTTGACTAAAATTGAGGTTTTAGATACATATCATCCGAAACAACCAAATGTTCAAAAATTTAACGAAAGAGCAAGAAACTACGCTACGAAATATTGTGAGGTTCTTGTCGAACGCTTCATTCCGGCTAAATGTTGTATATGTGTTTTTAAATACACATAGTTATAATTTTAGTTCTTCAAAATAATGCATTGTTTTACAATTGAATAATTCGTTGTTAATGTTGCCATGTGTTCAATATTTTATTATTCTCGTAATATTACTCTGCTTGGTCGGTATTAATGCTGCCCTTTTCAGTAACTCAACTAGATAATTTTGTTTGGATGCATTCTGTATGCTTCGTAAGGATACCTTCAGTTGTTTAAAGCATGTATACATAATTGACACACAAAACTATATACTAGTAGTATAAAAGCTAGACAGCAAGGACAGCAAGTAGCCTACAAAATAGACAAGGAAGTGTCTACGGATCCGTACCCCTAGACACTTACAATAGACATATACAGAAACACAGCGTATGCTGCCTTTGAACGTTTCGTGGTAAAACAAGAATTTAAGTCGGTGCACAAACCTCACGCTCGAAGTTATGGGACAATGCATCTAAAATTACTACCTCTAAATAAATAGGCTTATAAGCAGCAAAAATACTTTGGTAAAAAATATAAATGAACCATATAAGTATATAATCAATGCCTTTGAAGAAGACACAGTGACAACTGAAATACCTCGACATTGAATATAGACATGTATTACGTGACTTTGTTCTGCTTATATAGCAGCATGTTTAGAAATGATGATCAATTACACAACAGAGAGTTAAATATTCATCACATTGTTATCTAAATAGTAAAATAATAAAGTTGTTGTTTTGTTTAATGTCACACCGCCACAATTACAGGTCATATAGCGACTTTCCATCTTTGATGGTGGAGGAAGGCCCCAGTGGTGCTCCTCCGTGCGTTGTTTCATCATGGGCGGGCTACTGGGTAGAACCATCGACTCTAACCACACCGGTGAGAAGAAATTCAGTCAATTACCTTAACCACTAGGCCACGGAGGCCCCTTGACTATCAATTACTGGGAACGCATTTCAGAACACAGTGATGTTCACAGACACTTTCCCTTATCTTCATCTTCTGCGCTAAGCTTTGAATGTAATGGCGGCAAGAAAGCTTCTATGTGTTTACAAGTTATCGTATTGCCAAAGCACATGAATCTTGTGATTTACATTTTTCCTTGTGCCATTTTTTTGAACAAATATTAACAAACTACCAGGCATGTTTGATAAAGTTAAACACTATACTTCTACTGCAGCGGATTCACTCTGCACGTGCACAACTTAATATGCTCGCAAATACATCTGTAACGTTTTGTGACTTTGATTTTCTTTTTCAAATGTATAAATTTAAGCTTATTGGACTAGCAACATTTTTAGGAAGTGCCCCTGCTTACCTATTCATCAATAAACGATATTCACCATTTTAATAACAGGGTCCTCAATTTTAGTTAAAATTTAGGGCGTACAATTGGTACAGTTACGTAGGCAGAGGTAAATTTATAATAATCACAACATTGTATCGTTGCTGGGTGTTAGGATAAACAGAAAGAAAGTAAAAGAAAAAATACCTGAATAACAACAACTTTAATAATGAATAATGATAATAAATACATGTATTTAGATGTACTGTATTTCAACTAAGATCAAACATGGAGTGTAAATAAAACTTAAATTGCATACTGAAGAAACCCCATGGCACAAACATTAAAGTCTAATGTATATTCTTTTTTTCTCAAATATTTAAACTCTGAAAATAAAATAAACACTATGAATATGATAAAACAAAACAAAAGTGAAATTCAAAATACCATTTATCTATACCAAAATACCGTTATATAAAAAATAACTTAGTAAATTAATACACATGACATTATCTCAGTACGTTGAGGACTAAAGCAAATGAAGCAAACATTTAATAGCAATGTGGACGGATTCTATGCAGTAAAAATTAAGAACTTTTTTCACTTTATAGTATTGTAGCGTACTTCAGCCAGGGGGGTCAGGATGCCTTGATGAAATACACTACAATATACAGGACTACTGGAGTTTCAATACACCAGCAGTAGTATTACTTCAATATAGAGGACGACAACGATATCAGTTTTAACACTCTGTATTAAATGCAATAATGCATTATAACTGATATATATATAACATACAAATACTTAATAGCAATCCTAAATCCTAAAAATAATCATATTCATGAAGTGCGCCTGCTCTCAAATGGGGACAGTTGCCTAAGTAAATATATTAAACCGTATTCCTAAAAACTAAGATAAAATCCTAAGTTTAGGATTTTATTTCCTAAAGTTCGTACTAAAAACTATTTCGTATACAAGTATACCTATACTTGTATTTATATAATACTAATTCAATGAACCTAAGATTGGATAACCGATATTTAGGAAAGATTCCTAAATACTTACTAAAATTTGGATTTAGGAATTGTACGTTAGTTGTTTTGACCAATAATGATTTGAATAATGGCGCCTTCGCAACTGTTCTTCCAAAGTGAGGCAGATCGCTCTATTTATAAGCTTTGACCCGTTTAGGAATTTAGGAGAGATGTCTCATCCAATCAGATTGCACATAGGAATTTTCTAAGCCAATCAGAGTTGGGTAGGAAATCTCATCCTAAAATACGCTAAGCGGAATCTCCAAGTAAAATTACGAATAATACGACATACAATAAAATGTGAGCAATAATACACAAAGACAATGTATCTTTTATGGTATTAAATCAAATGATGAGTAACATTTGGGTAGATAAAATGTAATTGATGCAATAAAATGGAGAATTCCGGTGATTGAAAGTTCCAAATTTACACCGCGAATGACCTAACAAATAGTACGCACTTCTTTCACAAAAATGAACAATAATGTAAAGTTTCAGTGACAGTTAATGATTAAAATATGTTTCTAACATCCTATCAATGAACATTACACAAAATGATACAAATATGCTGCATTAGAATATGAAAATGGATGTATTTCTACACACTGCAGTAAACAACATGGCAGCCTCCATAAATTTCAGGAAAAGTTTTAGGAAGTTAACATTCACACAAAATACAGATAAATGGATGGAGTAAAGTTAATAAATGGTGACAATTTACTTAAAGTGCAATGTACTCCTTGGAAATATGAAATAACAAAAAGATACATGCATAAACATGGGAGAAAACGTTCAAGATAATAACTGACATTGCAGGATAAAAAAAAGGTAACTGTCATTCTTAAGAAATACAAACATCATTATGATTTAACTTTAAATGAAATAAATCATAGCTTTTAGCATTGATATAGAATACATAAAACATGTGGTACATAAATCCTACAACTCTCCCTACCTTAAAAGTTTTACTTCTCCTGAAGTAACCTGACATAAAAAAATGTGTACATTTGTAATTAAATGCGGGTAAAACATTAAAAGTGATTACTGTATACAATTAAGACTAAAAATTCCGCTGGCATTGCGCGAATACCTATGCGAACACTATTTCAATTTCTTTAAAGTTCTATCACACATAATCATGAATTATCAATATTTCATTTTAGTCTTAATGGCACAGCACTGATCTTTTGAAGTACATCTTGGTTGACGATGCCACTGCCAGGATTGAAACAGCTCAGGAAGTCCATCTGATCTGATAAAGGTGACATATCTTGTCCATTGATGATTCTGGATACAGCTTCGTAATTGTAAACACGGGCCTTCCCTCTGATATCGGTCTTATAAGGCCCACTTCCAGGAAGAACCAGAAAGTTATACTGGTGAACAAGTGGAAATCGGTCTGGGAAGAAACTGGTGGTACCTGTCCGGCGCAAAAGAGTGAGGGCAGCAAATTCGACTGCTAATGACCTTTGGTCTGCCAGCATTGATTTCCAGTTAGCAGGAGGCCATAACAGACCAGGACAGAGTTGGATGCTCTGGTCTGGTATGACATTCCAGTCACGGCGTGCTGGTGGAAGTAAGGGCATACAACCCTTTGTCAGCAAAGTTCTAGCTCTCTGTCTAACTATATCGGAGGAGAGTATAGGTGTTGGTTTGTAGATGACTTCAGACGGCCTCTGACCACCAATCATAGTCGGCTCATAAGTCGGAGTAGGTGCAACACTTGAGCAGCAGTAAACGGGAGTGGTACCAGTGAAAAGCGAGCGTGAGTTACTGCTGCAGCTGAGCAGTGGTAAAGAGTCAATTGCACTTGAAGTCATTACTTGTGAAACAGTAGACATGCTGACAACTGAAGGGCAATTTTCCTGTGATGTGTTTGCTGGAGGAACCACTTCAACATAAGAGCTGCAAGAGCTTACAGCTGGAGGCGGGGAGACAATTTCATCCCTGGATACTGCTAGAGGTGGAAGAACCACTTCAACAGTTGAAACAACTGGAGATGGAGGGCCCACATCAACATTAGAGCTTACAACTGGAGGCAGGGAGACCACTTCATCACTGGATACAGCTGGTGGTGGAGGGACCACTTCAACAGTAGGTACCTCTGGAGGTGGAGTTGACTTGTTTGATGGAAGCAAAGCTACAGGTGTAGATACACTAGCATCTGGAAAGGATGTCATGACATCAGGGAGAGCTGGAGATAAACTGGCAGATGTGGAGAGCACTGTCACCTGTGGAAAGGGGTCTTCTGTGTCGTTGGAAGTGCCTTCATCAGCAGGGCCCAGGTGAATTGGTGGTGGTGATGGTATTGGTGAAAACGGTGGAAGTATACCACACGATTTCATTACTTCCTGCATGAGGTCGTCATTAGCTCCCTCTGGGCTGGCCGGTTGTGTATTTGGCGCATCTGGTGCTTCTGATGGAGAGACATGAGTCTGAGTCTCAGACACTTTTTGAACTTTAGCATGAAAACTTGGCTTAGGCTTATGTAAAAGGACATAAATGTAATGTTCCTGGATACCAAGGAGGGCAGCACTCTCAGCTTTGGTCTCAGGGTTGTTAAGCACCTTCCAAGAGCCACTTGGAATTTCAGTTGAACATTGGATTGCCCTCTGCCTTCGTGAGAGGCTGTCCATCCCTCGAAAATCCTCCGAGATTGAAAGGTCCACCTTCGCCATTAAGTACGTTTCTCCTAGGCTGAAGTGAGCTTTGATTTCCTTGGGAGCAATACAGACATCTATCAACTCCAAGGACGTTGAGGGTCTCTTTTCGCCAGTGTTTGGAGATCCTTTCGCCAGTTCCCACCCAGCTAACCATTTGGACACACCAGGTGTCCTACCAGTACACCACCGGGTCACAAGTTGCCTTGCATACACCGCAGCCGGGTCATCGAACTTTTCCGCTCTGTGTTCCTTAAGATAATTCAGTGGCTCCAGAGCGAAATAGAAGACTGTGCGTGTGGTAAGCAGTCCCTCTGGAGCGTCCAGGAGCTCTGTTGCATGCTTTGTTTTAATGTGAAAGCGAAGATCGCCCACACGCCGGAACTCCCTCTGTTCTTTCTGCACACAGAATGCGCAGATAACACGATCAAGATCAAGGTCATGCTTAGCTGTCTTCTTATGCTTTTTCAAGTCATTTTTCGACAGGAAGATTGATGGGCACTCTTGGCAGCTGAATGTGCCTAAGGTTGACTTCACTTTTCTTATGTCACCCCAGTTCATTCCTGTGTAAAGAAATGCAAAGATTAAGTAAAAAGTTAGGACTAGATTTATTATATGAAAGACATGCAGACTCAACCCTCAGATAACTAAAGATGAATATCCAACAGAAAACATCAATGGTGAAGCAAAAACATGTCAAGGTAACCTAACTGCATCTCTTCGTTGATTTTACACGACGCCAAGGAGTAAATCGCTGGTGAGTGATCAATTCACCTTCATTACTCAAATGAGAGATCTCTCGGTTCGAATTAAAAGTTGCACAGACACTGTCGGATGGACCAGCCACCAACATCAGCTAAACCAGATGCAGACAACCACATTTCCTTGACATTCTGTTGCTTTGTTAAAAATTTACTGCGGATGAGCATCATTACTAGGCAGTTCTTTCTTTATCCATGAGGGGAGCTGAGAGCCAACGTACTTCATAAGGCGGTCAACATGCAGCGGCGAGGCCGGTGCTTTTGCTGACCGTTTAACTAGATAAACCAAGTCGTCAATTTTGTTTACGATTACACACGGACCTTTCCAACGGACAGATAGCTTGCTGCATACACCTGGACGTCGTGTTGGGTCATGAACCCATACAAGATCTCCGGGTTTGAATGACCTTCTTTTTGCAAAAAGATCGTAATGGCGTTTACGGTATACGGCATTGGTTTTGAGAACTTCACGGGCCTTATTGTGTATAACACTAAAATTTTCTTGAAGTTCTGTTACATAATTCTCTGGTGACACCTTGATATCATCAGGGACGTTTTCTGATGGCGGCAGACCAATGCAGGCCTGTAATGGTAAAACTACTTCACGCCCAAACACCATTTTGTTTGGTGTTTGACCAGTGGTCGAGTTTTTGGAAGATCGGTAGGCCATCATGACCTGTGGGAGATACTGGTCCCAGACCGCTGATTATCAGCACAGTACATGGTCAGCATAGCAGCAAGAGTACGGTTAAATCTCTCAACAGTACCATTGGATTGCGGATGCATTGGCGTGCTCTTTGTGTGATGTATATGTAGGAGTTCACACATATCACTGAAAAGTTTTGATGTAAAATTACGACCCTGATCGCTGTGAATAGTCAAAGGTACACCGAACCGAGACACATAATGGTCAACAAAAGCTTTTGCTATTGTAGATGCTTCCTGGTTAGGCAGGGCAACTGCTTCTGTCCATCTAGTAAAACAGTCACAGATAACTAGGACATAAGAGTTGCCAGAGCTTGTTTTGGGTAGAGGTCCGAAAATATCTACAGAACATTTTTCTAGAGGTTCTGAGACATAAGACGAACCTAAAGGTGACCTGTTTGGCTTTGCTGGCTTTCTAGATGCACATTGATTACATCGTTTACAGTAGGCCTGAACATCCTGTTTCATGCCAGACCAATAGAAAGTTTGGCGTATTTTCTCCAGAGTCTTCTCAGCACCAAGATGGCCAGCTGTAGGAACATCGTGCATATAGTGAATAACTTCAGCACATCTTAGTTTTGGAACCACAATCTGTTTATGACGATGTTTGACATCGTCATGCCATGTTCTGACTAGGACACCATTTTCTAAAGATAGACGGTCCCACATTCTCCAGAGTGATTTTGCTGAAGAGGTTTGTGAGCTTATATCTTGCCATCTAGGTCTACCAGAAGAGTTTTCTAAGGTTTGCATGATAGAATTGAGCTCCGGATCAGCTTTTTGCTGATCAGAGATCTCACTTGGGCTCCACCCAGGCAATGAGCAAAGTGATTCATGAAATGGGGCTTTTTGGCTTCTTGTTACAGCTCGTGAGAAGTGACTGGAATTACAGACATCTTCTTCAGTGCTGTTTAGCTTTTGGACAGCACAGATGTCTATATTCAGGGACTGATCATCAGGATTAATTCTTGTCGCAGAGACATCTGGTGCAATGTCATTGGTTCCATCAAGTACTTCATTATTACTCTGTTGCTTGGCACATTTGGAACAGGGTGCCCTGGATAATGCATCAGCATTCCTGTGCTGTATACCAGGTCGATGCTTCACTGTCAAGTCATAAGTACCTAGAACTTCGAGCCATCTTGCTACTTGTCCAGTTGGTTGTTTCAGATTTTTCATCCAGCTAACTGCTGCGTTATCAGTTCGAAGGACAATGTTCTGGCCATATATGTAATGATGAAAGGCATTAAGCGCATGCACAACAGCCAAAAGCTCTTTTCGAGTGACACAATACGCCATTTCGTGCTTGTTTAGGGTTTTACTAAAGTAGGCAATGACAACCTCTCTGCCATTTTGAACCTGTGAAAGTACAGAACCTGTGGATACGTGGCTAGCATCTGTATCAAGAATGAATTGTGATCCAGGTACAGGATATCCTAAAATTGGTGATGACACTAGAGCTTGTTTTTAGGTTTTAAAGGCTTGTTCACACTCATCGGTCCATATAAATTTGGCAGATTTCTCAGCGACTTTGTGTAAGGGCTTGGCAATCTTTGCGAAGCCCTCAACAAAACGGCGATAATATGAGCAAAGGCCTAAGAAGCTTTTGACATCCCTGGCATTCTTAGGTCTCTGCCAATTTTGCACAGCCGAAATCTTATCTGGATCGGTAGCTATACCAGATTCAGAGACTAAATGACCCAAGAATTTAACTTGTTTCTGAAACAGAATACATTTAGATGGCTTAAGTTTAAGATTAGTTTCTTTGAGCCTTTGAAATATGTGCTCTAGTCTTACGAGACCCTCAGTGACGGTGTTACTTGGAACTATAATGTCGTCCATATAAAGCAGGCACTCTTCCCATTGAAGGCCTCGCAAGACATTTTCCATAAGCCGCTCGAATGTAGAAGGGGCATTGGCTAAACCAAAACTCATAACAGTGAACTGGAAAAGACCGACCGTTGTAGCAAAGGCTGTCTTTTCTTTATCCTCTGGCTTCATACCAACTTGCCAATACCCACTATTGAGGTCAAGTGAACTAAAATATTTGGCACCTGATAAAGCATCGATGCAGTCATCCACCCTAGGCAACGGATAGGCGTCCTTGACCGTTACGTCATTGACCTTTCTATAGTCGATACAGAAACGGGGGCTACCGTCCTTCTTAGTAACAAGAACAACAGGGGAAGCCCAAGCGCTATTAGAGGGTTCTATAATACCTCTCTCAAGCATTTTGTTGACTTCTTCCTTCTCTGTTGCCCGCTTACCTAAAGGTAGACGACGTGGCGGCTGACGAATAGGCAGAGCATCTTTAGTATTGATAGAGTGTTGAACTATGTTAGTTAAACCTATATCCTCTTGAGATTTGGAAAAGGTACTTGAATATTTACATAGTAGCTTAACCAAACCTTGCTTCTCAGTTTCATTAAGACCTTTAGAACTTCGTTCATATAGATCTTTTAAATGGTCTGGTAAGGTTGATTCTGCGTTTGTTTCAGTCACGTGAGCTACCCTAGCTGAGTCTCGCTTCTGTTCTTCAAAATAGGATTCGCATGTACCAATGTTCATGTTCTTATATAAGGTTGTTGAAGTTTGGCCGTAATTTACGACATTAACAACAACCTCTTTCTCTGTTTTAACAACTCCACTCATTAAAATGACTTCATTTTTGGCCATTACATTAGTAGACGGCTCAAGGAATCCGTTTTCACTGAGATGTTCAGAATGTGGAATTTTTACGGGAATCCACATCCTAGATTGACCAGGCAGGCGTATAGTATCTTTCACTTCTACCCTGCAAATCTGGAATGCCTTACCACCACTCCAAAGAGGTACAATATTGTTCCCCATCTGGAGACAGTTTTGCTTGTAGTTGATGCTATCAACGTTCCGCTTTAGGAAGTCTTGCCCCAGGATACCCCCAGTATCCATGTCACAGATAATAAATGTTATGTCATAACGTTGATCTCCAAGTTTAACAATAAGGTCAACGCTACCCCATACAGACATTTCTTCACCATTTACTGCATGTAAGGTCTGTGTAACTGGTGAAACAGGAAATAAGGTTTGATGAGGATCAATTTCAAAGAGTTTTTTCTTTGAAATAAGGGAGGATGTCGCTCCACAGTCGACAAGAAAATCTACAGCAACAGAATTGACGTAACATGTAGTATAAAAACCATTATCAAATTTATTTAGGTCCGAACCTGCTCGAGCAGTATGAATCTCGGTACTTTGTTTGGGCTCTTTGACTATTGCTGATTCTTTGCCCGCAGAATCAGCCACATCTAGTTTTCCTGAAAGCTAGTAGAGAGACCCTGTGACTCCCCTTGCTTAGAAGTCAGCCTCTCAGTACTTTGATTATTGCGGTTCTGGTAACGTTGAGAATTTTCAGAGCGACGGAAATTTTGTCTGTTACGGAAAGTGTTGTTTCGGTCAGTGGTAGTGTTAAGGGGACAGTTTCTCCACAAATGATTTGCAGAGTTGCAACCGAAACACTGTCTGGCGTTGCTGCTAGAGGTCTGAGTTGAGTTACTACTGCAGGTGCGCTCAATCTTTTCTAACTTTTCCTCTAGCTTTTTAATCATTGTTTTAAGTTCTTCAGTTTCTGATTTCTGCTTTGAATTAATATCAAGAGCTCTAATGGGGGCTGCATTCTGAATTCCTAAAATGCTTTCATAACGTTCTACTACAGTTACAGCCTCATTTACCGTAGTACACTCATTGTCAACACACCGGCATTTCATGTCGGTAGACAATGATTTATAAAATTGATTTAGTGCTAGCTTTTCTTGTGCTCTAGCTCCAAGATCTGAGTGAGCCTTTTGTGCCAGCTGTCTTAAATCGTCTCCTAAAGATGCAACACTTTCACCCTTTTGACGTTTTCTGTTGTCTAGTTTTTGCAGCCACAAAGCTTGATACTTTAAATGACCAAACCTATCTTGTAACCTAGCAATAAGGGTGTGTCGTAGTTTCTGCGCTCACTCACTGACAGAGTCATGTAGTAGGTTCGAGCCGGCCCACGTAAGCTGGCAGACAAGGTTAGAACACGTGTATGTAAAGACCAGCAAGCTAGTTCAGAGCAATCCTCAAATGAGAAAGGTATTGCTCAAAACTCTGTGAACCATCATATGTGTCAGGTTTAATTGTGTGTGTTATACTGTGATGCGGAGGTGGTAGTGGAACATAGTCACCACAGTGATTATTAGTTCTATTACCATCCCGTTGATGGAGATATCGTCTGCCTTCAGGTAATTGTTGACTGTTGACAGAAACAGTTACACTCCCTCTGTCACTCATATCATGATCAGAAAGACTATTTTCTACCTGAAGTTCGTCTTCCGGGTCGCCTCTTGCTACATTAGATGGTGCCTGAAATGTGACTTCAGGATCTGGTGAAGCCATCATTGACGTACGTCACTGGTTGATTGTTGAAAAGAAATAAATTGTTTTGCAGTAATGAGGTACAGCTGTCCTTGAATTGTGACCATAAAATTAGGACTGTGTGTTCGTTAAACAGTATGTTTTGGCATCAATACCGTACTTCTGACACCAGTTTGTAGCGTACTTCAGCCAGGGGGTCAGGATGCCTTGATGAAATACACTACAATATACAGGACTACTGGAGTTTCAATACACCAGCAGTAGTATTACTTCAATATAGAGGACGACAACGATATCAGTTTTAACACTCTGTATTAAATGCAATAATGCATTATAACTGATATATATATAACATACAAATACTTAATAGCAATCCTAAATCCTAAAAATAATCATATTCATGAAGTGCGCCTGCTCTCAAATGGGGACAGTTGCCTAAGTAAATATATTAAACCGTATTCCTAAAAACTAAGATAAAATCCTAAGTTTAGGATTTTATTTCCTAAAGTTCGTACTAAAAACTATTTCGTATACAAGTATACCTATACTTGTATTTATATAATACTAATTCAATGAACCTAAGATTGGATAACCGATATTTAGGAAAGATTCCTAAATACTTACTAAAATTTGGATTTAGGAATTGTACGTTAGTTGTTTTGACCAATAATGATTTGAATAATGGCGCCTTCGCAACTGTTCTTCCAAAGTGAGGCAGATCGCTCTATTTATAAGCTTTGACCCGTTTAGGAATTTAGGAGAGATGTCTCATCCAATCAGATTGCACATAGGAATTTTCTAAGCCAATCAGAGTTGGGTAGGAAATCTCATCCTAAAATACGCTAAGCGGAATCTCCAAGTAAAATTACGAATAATACGACATACAATAAAATGTGAGCAATAATACACAAAGACAATGTATCTTTTATGGTATTAAATCAAATGATGAGTAACATTTGGGTAGATAAAATGTAATTGATGCAATAAAATGGAGAATTCCGGTGATTGAAAGTTCCAAATTTACACCGCGAATGACCTAACAAATAGTACGCACTTCTTTCACAAAAATGAACAATAATGTAAAGTTTCAGTGACAGTTAATGATTAAAATATGTTTCTAACATCCTATCAATGAACATTACACAAAATGATACAAATATGCTGCATTAGAATATGAAAATGGATGTATTTCTACACACTGCAGTAAACAACATGGCAGCCTCCATAAATTTCAGGAACAGATTTAGGAAATTGACATTCACACAAAATACAGATAAATGGATGGAGTAAAGTTAATAAATGGTGACAATTTACTTAAAGTGCAATGTACTCCTTGGAAATATGAAATAACAAAAAGATACATGCATAAACATGGGAGAAAACGTTCAAGATAATAACTGACATTGCAGGATAAAAAAAAGGTAACTGTCATTCTTAAGAAATACAAACATCATTATGATTTAACTTTAAATGAAATAAATCATAGCTTTTAGCATTGATATAGAATACATAAAACATGTGGTACATAAATCCTACAGTATTTATAATGTAGACTGTTTTTGTTTGCCAATAAGAAATAGGATATTTGTTTGTTTTAGAAACATGTATTCAAGACAACTTTGTATTTTTCAAGAAGAGTTATTTTCTGATAAAGACATGTTCTACAGAGGGAATAGTTTAATTCAGACAAAACGAAATAAACATTTTACTAATAATAACAAACAAGCATACAACAATATTTAGTGCTTTAACTAAAACATCTTCTAATGCGGAGAAAGTCTGAGACAGAACGAAACAAGCATACACAGATGTTATAAATGGATATTGCAGATCCGCCATATATCATACACCAAAACCAGGCAAAATATATATGTAAGTACACCTCTGGTGAACAGGTTGATAAGGCAAATGAGACAGACGCTTTCTCGGGAAGCTAAAACTAGTCAATATGAAATATAAAAGTGCATCTCAAGTAACCAAAATTGTACATACAGTATTCACCTATAACCAGAAAAAAAGTATGTTCAGGAAAACGGTTCAAGTATGATAGGGATATGGCTGCCAGAAAGTGGAATGCCATGTAGTCTGTATTCAGAGATAATCTGTATTCACAGATGGTCTTTAGCACTGGTCTCACCATGTATATAAACAAAGCAGAAGATGCCTTGTGCTAGCAATTAGGTCATATTTTTGATACAGGAATAATGATTCCATCACAGTTTAGCGATCCGAAACAGAAAAATGAGGAAATGACCAGCTCGGTAAAACAGAGGGAAAAACTTACAGGTAAAACTGACCCAAAATTGCCATAAAATAGTGAAGATAACAAATCTATGTAATATGAAACTTTAATTTCTGCAACAATAACAAATCACTGACAGACCAAAAATGGCCAAAGCACAGTAGAAATACATAAACTACAAACCTGAAGCTCAAGTACCAATCATGGGTGAACTTCTTTTGTAAGCCAACAAAAACATTACCTTAATCCTTACTCTGCTGAATTTCTAAAATGAACTCGTCCATCTTTCAATTTGGGCAGTGTCATTAAATGTTAAAAGGTGTGCTTACCAAAAAGATACTGACTGAATAGCAAATAGTGCAGATCTCGATCAGCCTGCACAGATATGCAGGCTGATCATGATCTACACTGGTCGCAAAGTGAGAATCAATCCCATCCAGCATGCTAAGGGTTAACAATGAACCTGGCTCAAGGGAGCTAAGAAGATGATGCATCAACATAAAAATATTCTACAATATATATATATATATATATATAGTGAGATATTAAATTATTGAATATAAGTTTAATTTAACTTTCATTTTAAAGCGGTTTAGTATATTCCTACAATTGATAAAACTACTGTATAAAATTCAAATACAAGCCGAAATACCAGTAATAACATAATGTACGTAAATTCTAATTTACATTTGATCCACCGTGCGTTATTTTCAACCTTTACTTCAACAATAATTGCATCAGAATCCTTTCAATAAATAATGTTTTCAGTAAGCATCGGTGTTTTGTAAAATTAGTGAACAAATTATATCTTTAAATTAATAAAGCTTCTGACGGCCCCTGTATACTAGTATTTCATTTTAAGCAGATATATAATCTCTCTTATCACTTCAGGCAATCGGACATAGTTTTTAATTAACCTCGATCATAACATAGATTTCTTTTTCCACAACTATGGTCAATACCAGGTCAATCTGACTTAAGTACTCGATCTTCTAAACGAAGATCTGAAAACGACCCATTCACATTCGTCTTCTGTATATTTTGGATTTCCAGTATTGCTATTTTTATTTTATCCAATCAGACGACTTGTTCGAATGTCAATGAGTAAGAAAAATGTGCAATCATTCCAGGGCTCGAACCCTGGACCCCTCGATTACAAAGCAAGTTACAAAGCAAGTGGCCTGCCGACTGAGCTAACCGGCTATCTGATAGATTATGATATAAGAATTGTAAATATCAAAAGTCAAGGCTACAGGTAGATTTGCAAGATGTTGTAAGTTAGGCTCTGATTCGTTAGCGAAAGGGTCGTCAGAACGAGGCAATGAATAGGTCGTTCTCAGATCCTATGCGTAGCGTTATAGGATATGTACTTTAGTCAGATTGAATACCAGGTGTTCTTTTTTTTCAAAATTACACACTACCTGGGCAAGAAAAGACAAGAGTTGTAATAAAAAGAAACAGGTTTCAGCTTATAATGCTGGGACAGATGAATTTTCACCCTGTCTTTATCTTGGAACAAATATGTTGTTTTCCTAACCATAAACTAAGTAGGAAATCTTTAAAATCTTAATTCTTAGTTCTTATCATGCTTGACATCAAAGTCTGTGTAAAAGAGATGTATGAATACAAGTTTGTTGTGCGAAATATCTGAAACAAGTTCATCGTCTCTCCGAGCATCTGCTACACGTACAAATATAGCAGATCCGTCTAACAAATGTATCTGAAATCAGAAGCATTAACTAGAAAGATATGATAGAAACATCAAAACAGTAAGCTTTATTCAACATTTAAAAAATATATTCAGAAATATCAGGAACAAAGTCTTACGTTATTATGCTTAAAAATATTCTCATCTGGAATTCAATGCCTGCATCGTAAAATGACTCATTCGGCATTTTTTGGTAAAACTGAAGTCTCTCGAAATCTGTTAAAACTTTTATTTTGGGAAATAAGGCCTCTTTTTGGGGGGCGAGGGGTGGGGTTAACATTGCACTGACACAATAACAGATCATATGACAACTTTCCAGCTTTGATGGTGCAGGAATACCACAGGTGCTCTTCTCTGCACTATTTCATCACACCCAGGTACCTGGGCGGAACCATCGACCTTCTGTAAGCCAGCTGGACGGCATCCTCACAACATTCTGTTTGAGGCTTGAACCAACATCGATTCAAACTCAGCGACCTTTACCACTCTGCCACAGAGGCCCCGAAACAAGTCCTTTAGTTTTTGCATATGTTTTCTTGCCTTGATAGGAGTTAAGCATATGCAATGCTAAAGAAAAATTTCAAAAACTTTTAATCCAGATTTATATGTTGTTTGTTATTTTCTAATAATTGTATTGGTAAAGAAAGGAGACAATTCTAATGTCAGATAAACATTTTACTTTTCACTAATGATCGACAATCAGCTGGAATGTGGTATGTGGTGTTCACTCATTGAAAACTACTGCAAACTTAAACTGAAACAATATCTTCTATTAAAAGGATTTTTTAATATTTAACTCCAGCAAATTAAAAATCATTTTATCTACTTCATATTAGTCACTGCTGATTCTAATGTTTTAAACAGATCCAATCTTGTAATCTCAAGGCATCTTTTGCAAAAACCTTATTCAAAATTATGGCAAATATTCTCAGTGAAAATTGCAACCAATGAAAATTGTCCTTCAATGTTTCATGTAGATACTGTCAAAGAAGTGTGACTGATGAAAATGTTTTTTAAGTATGTGATAAACTAGAATACCTGCTTTGGACATCTAGTACTTATATCCTATTACCTTTAACAGAAAGACAATAATAAATCTAATTATCATATACCTAATAATAAATATTAACAAAATCTGTACAGAACAGACTCCTATAACCCTTCCCTACAACTGGAAACATACACAGTAACTAGCTACTGTAACGCCACTGGTTTGTGACATCATTTTTATATCCGTGTTGTTACGTGTTCTCAATATTGGATTGAGGTATATAATAAACAACTAAAAAAAGACAGAAATGACGTGCCATATAGGGTTACTAACACTCCTTAGCCTATCTTGGCACTCGGACAAATAAGACTACTAAAGGCACGCCATTGCCTAATAAATGGTGTATAATAATTTACCCCATTATTTCTGATGTTCCTCTCCATCCATTCCTTGCATGGTTCCCGTGCCAACTGTTTGGGTATCGTCTCTGAGTGGGAACCAGCAAACAAAGGAAGTTGGAATGCCTGTGTTGTACAGTACTTATCCGTAAATATTTGCACTGCTGTCCAAGCCTGTAAAATGTCATAAAATTATTTAACAAAAATAAATATTGGTTATAAAGGTATGATGGAGATTATTGAAAATGTTTAAGTTTTAATGAGTGAGGAAAAACCCAAAGTACCCCATTGTGCATTATTTTTACTAGTATTTCACTATTTCCAGTGCAGAGTTATTCATTAACATCATTTTCATTTGAACTGCTAAGTTCTTTTTTATTTTGTTTTGGTTTAATGTTGCACCAACACAATTACAGACCATAGGGCAACTTTCCGCTTTGAAGGAAGACCCCTCTATGCATTATTTCGTCACCGTCAGGCACCTCACTGAGTAGAACCAACGACCTTCTGAGCCAACTGGAGGCCAGTGCCGCTAAGTGTCAAATTAAAATATAAACTATAACATATGTACCTGCTATAGGAGACCATATTTGTAACTTTCCTTCGCTACACTGAGTGAGATTTCTTGTAGATGGATGATCATGGTGGAAAACGATGATAGGAACAGCGGGGAAAATGCTGAAACAATACTGCTCATTTTAAAATTTACATTTTTATATCTCAGACACAAAAACTATACAACATTCATGCAGTGAGCTTTGTTTCATTGAATATATTACATCTGCACTTATTGTAAACTTTACAAATACAGTGTAACTACTAAAGAATAGCTGTCTTAACGAGCAGACATTTTCAGGGCCTCCTCTACCATTAGCCAATGTTGCCAAATGCTACAAATTAAAAAAACTGGCTACAGATTTTCGAAAGTGGCTACAAGAATTTTATTAAAGTCTGACTAAATTTCAGCAATTCAGCTTCAATTTGGCAGTTTCTCTCACAAAGTGGCTACAACAACTGATCCACCCTTGTAGTGTCCACTCATGTGCAGAATAATGAACTCACTTTACAATGAGACATTGATAAAATATACATGTAAGTTTTTATCGACTTGTAGTAATTTGTAATTAATATAATAAACATTTGCATGTATATAACCAAGGGAAAAAGTACCTTGAAGCCATATTTCCACTGGGGTGAGGTGTTTGTACTGCGGACATCCAGAAGTTCTGTAAATGTCAACTTGTCGTAAGTTGCATGAGGAGCACACTGTCAATATATAACCGCACAATGAAGTGCAGTCTTGGTTACAGCCATATGCTAGTAATTGTCATAAACAGTAAAACAATAATTGATGCAAGCTTTGTTTTTTTATTTATTTTTTTCCCCTGGGTTTAATGCCACACTGACACTATTATAGGTCATATTGCGAGTTTCCAGCTTTTGATGGTGGAGGAAGATACCAGGTGCCCCTCTGTGCATTATTTCATCAAGAGCTGGAATCTAAGCAGAACCATCAACCTTCCGAAAGCCAGCTGGATGGCTTCTTCATATGAATTATTTATTGTCTTGAGTGAGGCTCAAACCCACTTTGGTGAAGAGCAAGTTATTTGAAGTCAGCAACCTTAATCATTCAGCCAAGGAGGTCCCTAACAATGGGAGGAGGAGAATGCTTAAGTCATACAGTGTTTTGAGAGATCAAAACACAAATCATACAAGGAAAATACCTGGTAATCACACAAATTGCTTAACTACAGCTACAAATTTCTAACATACAAGTTGTATTGTTAAATGTTTCTTTTTAACTGCATTTCAAATATGTAAAAAACGTCAATTCACCAGTGTTCTTGTACGCTGAACTAATGCTTCATTAATTTCTAAAGTGAACTAACAATTTCCACACAGAAAACCAAGGTTGTAGACTAATGACCTAGACAAAGTACCTAGATTGATATTAACATAACCTGGACATAAAATTAGTCACCTTGGCATTTTTAGGCCAATACTCTCATAGTGCTTTCCTTGGAAGTCGTACACAATTTTTCTTTATAATAATAGTAACCGTTCTACATAAAGACTGTGGTTTTGTCCACCCTATCTAAAATCAAGGGAAATGATTTTCCCTACTTGTTCGCAATCAAGGGAAAGGTTATTCTCCTACTTGTTCAAAATCAGGATTTTTAACCCTTCTTATTCAAAATCTAGGGAAGGGTTTTTCCTAACTTGTTTAAAATCAAGGGAAGGATTTTCCCCCCACTTGTTCAAAATCAAGGGAAGGGTTTGGTCCATACTTGATCAAATTCAAGGGAAGAGCTTTATCTGCCTAGCAATATTAAAAGTCCTACCTAATAAAAATAAAGTATACAAAAAGCAGATGTTTTCTTCACATCATCAAAAATCGAAGGGTAAGAGCAGACTCTTCAGAAGCATTTAGTACAGAAAATACAGCTACAGCCAATTATTAGAAAACAAGAGGACCAAGATGTCCCTAGGTCACTCACCTGAGTAACACACCATAACAGTGTAAACATGTATTACCTAGTGATTTCATGGTGACACATATTCTGACCAATTTTCATTAAGATTGGAACCAAAAAAAAATGCCCTCTTGAGTGTAAACAAGCATTTTCTTTGATTTGATCTAGTGACCTAATTTTGTACCCCGCATGACCCAGATTTGAACATTTTGAAAACAAAAATTCTGACAAAGTTACGGAAGATTTGAGCAAAAATGTGGCCTCAACAGTGTATACAAGCTTTTCCTTTGCTTTGACCTAGTGACCTAGGTTTTGATCCCATGTGACCTAGATTTCAACATTTTGAAAACAAACATTCTGACAAAATTAAAGGAAGATTGGAGCAAAAAAAGTGGCCTTGAGAGTGTACAGTAAACCTCACTTATAAGGAACTCGGATATAAGGAACACTCGGTTATAAGGAACAGTTTTCAATTCCCCGATCTAATTCCTTCTTTATTTAATGTAAAAATCCTCGGTCAGCAAGACAAACATTCTGACCAAGTTTCATGAAGATTGAGTCATAACTGTGGCCTCTAGAGTGTTCACAATCTTTTCCTTTGATATGACCGTGTGACCTAGTTTTGAATCCCACATAACCCAGATTCAAACCGGACCTAGAGATCATCAAAACAAACATTATGATCAAGTTTCATAAAGATTTGGTTGCAACTGTGCCCTCTAGAGTGTTCACAAGCTTTTCCTTCGATTTGATCTAGTGACCTAGTTTTTGACCCTACATGACCCAGTTTCAAACCTGATCTAGAGATTATCAAGACAAACATTTTACAAGGCAAATGTTGACGGACAAAATACGATGGACGACTGACGATGGACGACGACGGACGCCGAACAATGACTAGTCACAATTGTATTTATTTAGTTATTTGGGTTTTACGGTGCACCAACACAGTATAGGTTATATGGCGCCAAACAGGAGTACAAATTTTGGTTTCACATCTCAATTACATCGAAATAAAAACAGGAGATGTGGAATCAAAATTTGCATACCTGCTGGAATCACAGAGTTATAGCAAAACCAAATGTTAAGTAACCTCGTCTTGAGCACTTCGTGCTCAGGTGAGCTAAAAAAAAACTGTAGCGGAAAGATACAGCAGAGCAGTGTTCCAAAACGCACTAAGCTGTGCTTTGTCAAAGGATATTTTGTCCCGCTCTTGACCCCCTTTATAAAATGGAGCTTGTCAGTCACTTGGACAATATAATTTACAGCAGATGCCATACTAACCAGATAGAAGGCTGCTGGTGGACTGAGACACATGTGAGCATGGGTGAAGTTGGACCATGGCAGGTTTACTGCACTGTCTAATGCTACCTGAAAAACAGAAATTATATATTTACACATACATTGTATTATCAAAATCATATGGCAATCAAATAACATGGTCCCAAAATAATTGGTCTCTTATCACATTACATCAGTTTGCTGTTTTACAGCATTGCTGCCTCAGCTGATTTTGCTTTACAATATGTATATATAATGTATTCAATTGTGATTCCTGATCTTTTTCCACAGAAAAACAAATTTTCTGATTTTCACCAGAGGATCGAGTCATTTGAAATATTTAGTACTGCATTTAAAAAAAGAGGAACATGATGTGCAAATTAATGCTTTTACTAGCACAAAGAGTCAGCCCGTCCCTAGATTTGCCACCTAATGCCATTCTTTGCCACTTATTTCCATGAAAAAAGGTGGTAATTGGTGGAAATAGGTGGCATTAGCTGGCGTTTGGTGTAATTCAACTCTTTTTCCACATAAGTGGTAAATTTTCCACCAAAAGCCACTTTATTTTGGTGGCGTTTAGGTGGCATTAGGTATAAATTTGGACATAGTTTTTCTTTACGGTGGCAAAAAGATAGAAATTGGTGGAAAGTAGAACCTAGTTTTTTTTTCATGGTGGAAAAAGAGTTGCGTTTAGTAGAAAATAGGGACTTGGTGGCGAATGGGTGGAAAAAAAAAATAGAAATTTTTGTGATATTTGATTTAAGGTAGTTCTGCACGTTTGATAAACCGGAAGTGATGGCGTAACGTCATTTATCCGGAAAACGTAGAATAATGCCTGGATTTGGCGTACGGAAACGAAAATCAGTTTATGAGTTAAGGGCAACCCGTGAGTAAATGTATTAAAATGGCTCTGTTACAATCTTTCTAAAGTTAAAATATTATACTTAAACATCTTACACGTTAAATAATTCAAAATAATGTCTTAAAATTAGCTTGAAATAGACGCTCCACTTTAATCATAGTCAAATATCTCAAAAATAAGCACACGGACCTATATATTTTATTTTATCATATTATAGGTCATATGTTTATTTATGACTGTGAGAAGTTTCATTAAAATCTACATTGTAGAAAAATTTCTATTCGCGAAAATGTTTTGAAAATTGCGTTTTTCCCATAGACTCCCATTATGAAAAAATGCGTGAGGTCGAAATTTTTCAAATCAGTCTAGCAAAAAATCAAGCACACAACCCTATTTGTTATTTGCTAAATTTTCTTAGTATATGCGGAAGTTTTAAAAAATCAGAGTTTAATCAAATTCTACATTGTAGAAAACATTTCGATCCTAACGTGCAGAACTACCTTAAAAGCAAACTCTAAGACATTGGATTACCCTGTACAAAAATCTTCATATGGACACAGGTTGGAATCAAGGTGTAATGGACACTAAACTCTAAACTTCAGGCCTAATTGACACCGAACCTGACTTTGCTAAAACTCTACATTGACAACAGCTCGTAGAACACAAAATGCGCCCCCGCCCCTGATGCATTCAGTAACTGTACAAGAAACAGAACTCATTTGGTGACTGTGCACTGGGCGTTTGATGTACTGCCCTCAAATCAATAACTATGGGTCATTGTGATCTTAGACCAAAGCATTCTCTAGTTATTGGGCAAAAGATGTTCTAGTGTTCTGGGTCAATGTGACCTAAACCTTTGACCAACTGACCTCAAAATCAATAGGGGTCGTTTGCCGGTCATGATCAACCTTCCTATTTAGTAACATGATCCTAGGTCAAAGAGTTCTCACATAAACTTCCAGAAACAGCTTAACTGTTCCAGCTCACTGTGACCTTGACCTTTGACCTACTGAACTAAAATCTGTAGGAGTTATCTGCTAGTTATGATCAATTTTCCCATGCACTTTCATGATCCTAGGCCCAAGAGTACTAGAGTTATCATCTGGAAACTGTTTAACTGTTTAAGGTCACTGTGATCTTGACCTTTGACCTATTTGGCCTCCAAGTCAACAGAGGTCACTGCTGGTTTTGACCAACCTCCTTATAAAGTTTTATGCTCTTAGGCCTAAGCGTTCTTGAGTTATTATCTGGAAACCGATTTGTCTACATACCGAACAACCGACAGACTGAACGACATCTGCAAAACAGTATACCCAGGCTCCTTCTTCAAACTTTTAACCTGTATGAAAAAAGGAGCTGTTTTACAGCTGTAAAACGTCTGTAAAAGATCTGTATTTTGAAATTACAACTGTAAAAGACCTGTAAGCAGAAAAATGATCAGAAATACAGTTGAAATTTTCAGGTGTAAAATATGAAGGTCTCAATTTACAGCTGTAAAAAAATTACTGTTGAAAGTTACAGCTGTAAAATAGTCATGTCTCAAAATTACAGCTGTAACATTTTTGGAGGGAAACATGAGTATTGTCAGCCATCTTTAATGCATTTTGGCGGGATATAACTGAAATTCACACACTGACATCACGTCTTGTAAAATTTTGGAATTTAAAGCGGTATGGAGTAAGTACAGATGTTTAATTATCTATTATAGTTGTAAAAGGACATGTATAAGTACATACATTAACTATTTACTCTATACTGGAAGCCTATAAGTTTAAAAAATATAATTACAAGATTGTCATGAATATGTTTTCATGACTGACAAAGAAAGTTTTATAAACAAGATCTGCATATGTTCTACTTTGTATCCTACTCTTGAATTTTGCTGTTGCTATACTGTAATCATACCAGATATACTTTACGTACTAGATCATTTATTTTGCCATTGCTACCTTATCTAGAGAATTGCAATTCATCCTAAAACTTTTTGCACCTCTACTTTCGTCCCTTAAAATAATGCCTCTTTTTCAACACCTATAATATTTCTACAGCTGTAATTTTTGGGCATTTTTTACAGCTGTAACGTTTTTCATTTTTACAGCTGAAACTTTTTTATAGCTCATTTGCATATTTCGAACTGTTTTACAGTCGTTTGACAGCTGTAAATTGAAATCTACAGCTGTAAAATCAATGTTGTTATATAAAATCTACAGGTGTAAATATGGAATAAGCATGACTGTTATTTTGAACAAAAATACAGGTCTTTTACAGCTGTAAAATTTCGTACAGGAAGGGTTTCGTTAAAATGAGAATAAGTCTATGCTGACTCTAGCTGGAAAAAATAATATTCAGAGTGGTATACAGAAAATTTGAATTTTGGTTATTTTGTGAGACAGAATATTTATTATTTATTATATATTTGTATCATATTCAATGTAAATATTAATAAGTCACTTTTTCAATCAACAATTCTGAAAGACAGACAAAGTGGAAAACAGGTGGCAACAAGTGGAAATTGGCTGTACTAGCTGAATCTGGAAATATCATGTTTGAATGTGTCTACAGTGTATTATTTCTGCATGAGTGAAAGTTGGTTAAAGATAAGATTAATGATAGATCAAGTTAGAAGCTCACACACTTATGTATAGAAACAACCCCAGGTGGAATTTGGGTCAGGTAAGATTTTTATATGCAGGCAAACATGAGGTAAGAAGCAAAGAAATAGTTCTTGCCAATTCTATTCATTAATTGAAAAAAGAAGTGTATATAAAAAGGATGTTTTTACAATAGCTTTTCAACTTAAGTATTCGACACCTTCTTTAGCTGACCAATAAAGTGTATGTGTGGAATCAATATATGTGTAGTAATACCAAAATTTGAAATCTGGCATTTGATGAGTCAGTCAAGGAGAAAATGGTAATACATTGTGAGAGGTAACAATATTATACTGTTTATTTTTTAAAATTATTACTGTCTTTAACAATGTCTTAATTACTTACTCTTAACAAATACTTGAATACGAAACAACATTTTCAAAACTGCTTTAAATTAAAATAAACAAATCTCCTTTTATGTCTTAGGAAGTTTTGCAGATGGATAAATCCCAGATATATTTTCTGAAATATAGTTCAATCATGTTTATAACACTGCTTGTAAAATTGTATCATTTTGTATTATTTACATTATTGATTAGCACTAAGAATACAATATGTACTTTAAATTGTTCATACCAGGAACCTTCTGTGAAAAAAGAGCAACTTTGTGAAATGATCTGCTTTCCTGACTGTATATACCCGAGCAACATACAGCTTATTACTGCATAAAAGAAACATATCAAGTTAATTCTGAATCAGGTAAATATAATATGTTTTTATAAAAGCTAATGTTTAAATAACCCTTAATTTTTAAAGAAATACACCGATTAATAGAATTTCCTGACATATTATATGATACAGATTACTAATAAATGTGATGAAAAACCAAAGTGCTATTATTACCTTTTGCCAAAGGCGGAGGGATATTATTTTTGGCATTGTCCTTTCTTTTTTATCTGTCCGTCAGATTAATTGATTGGAAAAGAATTTTTATAGCTTTGACTATAGAATCAATAAATCTAATGTAATTATTATAAGCTCATTAACACTGCTCAATTATTATCTGGTAAAAGAAGTATTTCCCCTTGATTTGGTAAAAAATAAGGATTTTTCCTGTATCTATTGATGGATCTTCATGAAACTTTAAAAAAAATGTAGAACACTACAGGACAGCATTGTATGTGCAGTTTCAGTCAGGATCACTTCAGTAACCAGAGGTATTGCCCTTTAATTGTTTTTTTTTAATCCATAAATTCCTACATAACAAGTAGTCCATTGAAATTCATGAAATTTGACACAAGTGTAAAACACTTAGAGCAATGGTGCTTCCACATCTTTCACCAATTCTCAAGTTCTTGCAGTGTCATTGCACTTTTATTGATTCAAGATGCATATATTCCCACAAAACAATGTAACATTTGAGTGCATAGAAATTTTTCTACAATGTAGATTTTGATGAAACTTCTCACAGTTTTAATAAAGATGTTGCATATTATTTGTCATAGATTAAGTTTGTAGAGTTTGTTGTTATGTTGCTGAGTTAGTTTAGTCTTTTGATTTTATATTTCCTAGGAAATTTACAAGTTTCTGCAAAATTAATCAGAATGTTAGAAAAATATATCTATTAATAGATGTATGGTTTACTGTTACAGATTGAGTGCTGGAAAAATGACCGTACATCCAAAGGAGTGAAATTTGGAGTCATTCGCCATCTACTTAAGTCATCCTGGAATATGAAAAAATAAGACTGCATTGACAACATTCTGATCCTCGTGTTCAGATCTTTTGTGGTTTCTTGTGAAGGGTCTTTGATTTTTGCAAAAAATAAAAAATATATTAATATAATTGGATTTTTGCTTACTACTGATTTTTTTTCAGATTCAGCAGATGCAGCCGATTTCCACTAGTTGCCACGTATTTTCCACCTGTTGCCAGCTATTTGGTGGCATTTAGTGGAAAATAGGACTGCCACCATAGTGGCGTTTTGGTGAAATTTTGTCTACGTACTGCCACCTGTTAGGTGGCGATTGGTGAAAATAAGTGGCGTTTAGTGGAAAATAGATTTTACACCATAATGGTGGCATTATAGTGGTAATTTGTCTAAATACTCCACTTACTGCCACCATGAAGGTGGCTATTGATGGAATTAAGTGGCAAACAAATTTTCCACCATAATGGTGGCATAATGGTGTGTAACTGTTTAAATACTCCACTTATTGCCACCTAAAGGTGTACAAAAGTGGAAAAAGGTGGAATTTATTGGAAAACAGGTTAGCCACTGTCTTGTTCATTTTTTCACCATTTTGTTGGCATTTTTTCACCATTTTGTTGGCATTTTGGTGGAAAAATTGTCTAAATACTCAACCATTGGAAAGGGTGGCATTAAAATGGCAAATCTAGGGACGGGAGTCTGAAATGCATGTACCCAGTCAAAAAATAGTATCCGTTTGGGAAGAAATGCGATAGTACAGTCAAACTTTGTTCACCTATACTAGACAGGACTGTCAAAATTTGTTCAAATGACTGGCAGTTCGAGCTATTGAACAATATACACAATATAGCGATTTCTAAAGAATCTGATGATGTGTTTGAGTGAAAGGTGGTTTACGAAATATCTACGTTCGAGTGAACGAAGTTCGACTGAATATATCAAACCGTTATTCCATGTTTAGGACTATACTTACAAACAAAGTTGAGATCTTGCTCCAATGCTTTTGTATCTGGTGTTTTGGTCAACTGGTTCTGTAATATAGATATAATTTCTATATAAGCAGAACATATTTACTCTGTTTCTCAAATATTTACAAGTTATTTGCATGATAAATTGGATCATATCTTGCATACTTGAAAAAAAAATGATGGTCACAAAATATTAGTAATAAACTTTTTAGAAAAGCACATGTCTCCCACAACTGCTTAATCATCTGAATAGTAGAAAGTATATGAGTCAACCATGCCTCAAGACCTCAGCTGCCTTACCAGACTTTCAGTGCTTTGATTTAGATGATCAAAACAAGTTTCAAGGAGAGATTTGGCTAGTTATCAAACTTGGACGAGGATTTATTGGCAAACACATTTTGTTCAGTTTGGTGAAGATCGGATGCGAAATGTTCGACTTAAAGAGTGCTAACAAACTATGTGACAGACGTACACACAGACACACACACGTACAGGCAGGAGTATATCAGTATGTCTTGCAGACCACTGTGTGGTATGGGACATAATTATAATAAAAGTTAAAAAACTGCTTTATATAATCAATGTTATGCTATAGTATTTGCTTCAGACAACTTCTGAAATGTTATGCAAAACAAAAGTTAGCTTATCAATACTATATTGCAGAATCGAATTTCCTGTAATATTTTTTGTTGGATTTAACGTCGCAACGACACAATTATAGGTCAAATGGCAACTTTCCAGCTTTAATGGTGGAGGAAACCCAAGGTGCCCCTCTTTGCGTTATTTCATCACGAGCTGGCCCCTGGGTAGAACCATCGACCTTACGTCACATGAAGACTTTAACGCCCAAAGTGAGGCTCAAACCCACATTGACGTTGGAGGAAAGGGTGACTTTGAACAAAACAGTCTAGAGAGGATCCTGCTTATCAACATTCTCAGGTATTTGCTCCTTTCAGCTGCATGTAGCTATGTTTTGGGAAACAAGATGAAAAAAATGCGCTAAGAATTTTATCGTTTTTATTGTAGTTTCATAAATTCAGCGTGGAAAGAGACAAATGTAGATCTTATCATGTTAGGTTTTCTGCTGAAACACTGAAAGTTGTTCTTTTCTGACCTGTTGCTGATATAGTCAATTTAACGAAAACTTCTAAATGAAACATCGTCAACATCGAAATGATACTACAATAGCGCAATACCAAAAATATGACATGGAACAATTTCATTCCCACAACAACAAACATGGAGTAAAGATGACCTCCAGTTATTGGTATGAAATGTGTTCTTTTCTTGGTGTCAGTGTGATCTTCAACTTCAACCTTCAGTAAAGTTTAGGTCAACAATCTATTTTCCAGCTATTCATGATTGATGAAAACCCTAGATGTCAATCTGGACAAAATTACAAGCATTGGTGTTCACCTAGGTAGCAATATAGGCTTTCAGCAAGACAGTTAGACCAGTGTCAATAACAAAGTAGGATGACAGTAATAAAAAAACACATAAGTTAACTTGTCAACAAGCAAGAACAGACTGACTGACAAACCCTAAAAAAGTCTTATAGTCATAAAGCCCAGAAACTAAACATTATAAATTAAAGACAAAAACTTGAAGAGCATACAAAGAAGTATGAACAGAAAAGAAACAAGAGGGCCAAGATGGCCCTAGGTCGCTCACCTGACAAGCACACCATAACAGTGTAAACATATTTGACCTAGTGATTTCAAGGAAACAAATATTCTGACCAATTTACAATAAGATTGGACCAAAAATGTGGTCTCTTAAGTATTTTCTTCAATTTGACCTAGTGACCTAGTTTTTAGGCAAGATGACCTATATTCGAACATGACCTAGATTTGATCAAGGCAATCATTTTGAACAAAATTCATGAACCTCAATTGAAAAATACAGCCTCTATCACATACAAAATATTTTTCTTTGATTTGTCCTAGCGACCTAGTTTTTGACCCCAGATGAACCATATTCAAACTTGACCTTAATTTTATCAAGACTATCATTCTCTGACCGAATTTCATGACAATCAATTGAAAAATACAGTCTCTATCGCATACACAAGGTTTTTCTTTGTTTTGACCTAGTGACCTACATTTTGATCACAGATGACCCATATTCAAACTCCTCCTAGATTTTATAAAAACAATCATTCTGACTAAATTTTATGAATATCCAGTGTAAAATGCAGTCCCGATTGCCTACACAATGTTTATCTTTATTTTGACCGGTGACCTAGTTTTTAACCCAAGATGACCCACATTCAGACTTGACCTAGATTTCATCCAGACACACATTCTGATCATATTTCATGAAGATTCGGTGTAAAATGCAGACCCCATTGCATACACAAGCTTTTTCTTTAATATGACCTAGTGACCTAGTTTTTGACACAAGATTACCCATATGCAAATTCGACCTAGATTTTATTAAGGCAATCATTCTGATCAAACTTCATGAAGATCAATTGAAAAAATACAGCCTCTATCGCATACACGAGGTTTTTCTTTGATTTGACCAAGTAACCTAGTTTTAAACCTAAATGTATCGTTTTCAAACTTGGCCTAGATTTCATCAAGGCAATCATTCTAACAAAATTTCATGAAGATCAGTTGAAAAATACAGCATCTAACGCATACACAACGGTTTTGTTTGATGTGACCTAGTGACCTAATTTTTGACTCCCAGATGATCCATGTTCAAACTTGGCTAAGATTTCATCAAGGTTATTTCATCAAGGTAATCATTCTGACAAAATTTAATGAAGATCAGATGAAAAATACAGCCTCTATCGCATACACAAGCTAAATGTTGACAAACAGACAACAGACAGACGACAGACGACAGACGACAGACATCGAGCGATCACAAAAACAACATACAAAACTTTTAAAAATAATCATTATTTCCTGACAACTTACTCTGGTATATTCTTCCGTTTTTATCACTTCTCAGGAAGCTTTCCTTAGCCGAGGCAACGAGGGCTATAACTTCTCGAATCGTTCTCCTTGTCCGCCTCATCATACTGTGGAATAGCCGAGTCTCCCCGCGTGTTGGCATGGCCTTTGTAGAGTAGTACACACGGTCCGAGTATTTTGGACGTGGCTGCCATAATCCCATACGTAGCCAATCTCCCTTTGGGACTTTACTCGACTGTTTGATAAATATTTTAATGTAACGTAAGTGAATAGCAAGTTAACTTGCGGAATAGATATGTTATGATGATATAAAATCATTTAATTGCATTCAGTTCTATTAACACCAATTATTGTTTTGTTTCATAGGTTGTTCTAGTTGTGTTACTCATAGAAATTAGTTACACGTCTGAAATGATACATATTATATGACGTGTAAGTTTTGCCTATCATCAGGAAGCTCTGCCATCTATATAGCTTGATCTGCCTCATATTTTAACCATTTTACCATACATCTCCATTTTCACAAGATAAATATTGATATACATGTCACCTATATTTACATTGTTATTTATGTCAATTATACAGCTTGACTGAACTATCAAAATAGTATTATTGGCTCCAAATGGTAAAAAAAAATTAAAAAATATTTACTTCTAGGGCCTTTCCACCGGAGCCTTTGACAAGTCTAACAAGAACTGAGGCACAGGGTATGATCCTTGTACCAGCATCACGCAGGCAGGATTCTGTCAGGGGCTCCACGCCATTAGGTCCCTGGGCATACAACCTTAGTTGATGGGCTCCCTCATTCAAGGACACCTGAAAAAATTATAGTTTTACCATAAAACACATACAAATATTGTTCCTCTAAAAATGTCAGCTGATTTACCTTTAAATGAAGGTTTTGAATAACATTTGATTTAAAACATGTCTGAATTTAAAAGTATCCTTGAAAAAAGAATTATTTCAAAAATTCATGCAAAGGGCCATACTATAGAAACAAATACAATGTAGTATGTGTTTAGAAATTTTGATCAGCTCAATGTAACTATACTTTCAGTTTGTTCCAAATCAAAATAAGTGGACAAACCAACTTTGAAATAACGCAGGCAGGGAGATTCAAAAGGACAGTCTTTACCTTTATTTATGGTAAACACATTATATGGTAAGATACAGAAAATAGTTGCAAGTCTTGGGTTTGGTATAAATTTCAGTCTTACTATACTGATGATTGTTAGTCCTAAACATTAAGATAGTTTATACCTGACATTGTCATTCTTACTGATATATCTAAGGACACACTTAGGGGTCTATTGACTTTTTTGGGGCATTTTTTTACTGGTCATTCATACAAATTCACCACAATTTCCTCTGTCAGATGCGAAAACGAATGAATTTAAAAGTTCAAATATAAAATCTTTACAAATGTTGATGAATTTCCAGAAATAACTGTAGATATTTGGCAGTTGTTTACAAAAACACCCTCTGAAAAGAACAGCCAAGCTTTAAATTTAGTGACAGTATTTGTGGACCATCATCTTAGCATTTAATTTCCTCAGTGTCAATAAATATAATACGGTCATTTAAGGCTCTAGAGGGAGCGTTAATGGGAGCTATATTGCCTTGTTTTAATTGAAATTTACTGGTGATTTTCATCAGGTAAATATTACTGATCTTAAATGGCTGTCACTAAGGAGAGAGTTAAATATTTGTGAATAACTATTCCCTATGTTCAAATCCTGGACAGATTAATACATGGAAAGGAAAAATGAAGTAGTCTGAATCGTTGGTAGAAAATCAGGGAAGTCCATGCTTTCAGGTAGTGGATAAATTTAAGGATTTAGTTCTCATTATAAATTTTCTTTGTTTTCTCAGAACAGAAATGAAGTGTGTGACGTGATTCAATCCCTTTATTCATGACTGAAATTGCATAAAAATTGGCCTTCAGTTCCTTTGAAGGATATTCAATAAAATTGTATCACAGAATTTTAATAAATGAACCCATTCGTGAAATTTATCACTTTTTTAAATTAATTCATTTGGATAAATAATAGATGTGTCTGTAACTCTTTTTCTGGCAATTTAGGGAAAATATGTGGTACACTTTGGTAGTTTATGGGCCTCCGGCCAATACTGCCCACAACATTTGATTTAAATACTGATGAGACAGTTGAATCTGTTTGAAGATAACAATAAGCCTTTATATATTTTTTATCTTAAAAGACTCATGATGCATAAAATGTTACGGAAATAGTACTATGGTATAGTTCAATCTTTCACCTTCATTTTTGGAACCATACATCATGTTTCTTCTTCAGAAATGTGGAGGAATATCATGTTAAAGCAGGTCATCCCCAACACCTTCCCCCACCCCTCACACCCACTCCCCCTGGGACCTGTAAGTGTGTCCTTAAGCTTGATTATACCATAACTGAACACTCTAAAGTTAAGTTTCCACTGAGTGATTTTCCTGTCAAGTAATTTTCCTGTTTAAATAAACTTTCTGTTTAAAAAACTTACTGGATAAACCATATGAATACCAGCAAATTCGATGAATTGGCATCCCCCCGAATAGGTTTGTGGTGAGGAATGACAAAGAAATGTATCCGGCAAAAAGTTAAGGATGTTACTAAGAAACAATTATTTCATTATATTTGAATTTCAAAGAACAGATGTCCTTAAAAGATCATAATCAAGTAAGAAATCTTGAACGTAAGTGGTGAAGGCTGGAATGGAGGGAAGGTTACAACATCACATGTAAATAAATATTCATAGAAGGCTTTGAATTAAAAACAAACATTTGGGGGTTAATTGGAGAAGGTGTTGGTGGTGTCTGGTGAGAGTATAAAACTTCACATGTTGATAATAAATATTGAAGGAAAATAAATACTTAAAAATAAAAAAATAGCGTTTGGAAGGGGGGATGGGGTAAATGTTGATAAATATTTCTGAAAGCTTTAAGAATTGAAAAAAAATAAATGAAAAAAAAAAAAACCTGTGGGAGGGGAGGGGAGGGTATGTGACCAGGGTGGTGGGGTGACTGGTTGTGGGTACACAACTTCACATGTTGATAATAAATGTTCATGAAAAAAACTGAAAGAAGTTTAATAAAATTCTACCAATTGGTTAGTTTTTTTTTCATGTACAAATATGTGGATTTTTAAACAATTAAAGGGCAATAACTCTAAAGTTTCTAAAGAGATCCTGACAAATTTGTGTGTGCTCTACCAAATTATGGTGATCTAAATTCAATTAAAGTTTCATAGTTCTATGTCAAATATGTCACAAGTTATGAAGCAGAAATTGCCATATGGCAATCAGTCTATTGTTACTTGGGCATTCTGACTGAAACTGATGTGCCACATTCTAATGGTGAACATGCATGTGTAGTTTTATTTAAATATTCGAAACCGTTTCCAAGATATTGCTCCAGACGCATGGAAGTGCGGACAGACCGACAGACGGACAGACAATGCCAAAACTATATTCCTCCGCCTTTGGCGGGGGATAATAAGAATCTTTAACTGCTTGAAGATGGAAATAAATGGCTCATGGGTAAATGTTTATGCAGTAAGGAGGCTCTGCAGAGTGACTTCGAAACAGTTACCCTGAGAGCCAGATATTTCCATCTGCACCTTCAGCTAGTGATCGATTCTTTTTCTTGCATGCCAAACACTTCAATAAAATAAGAAATGAAACAAGAGATGTGAAAATTCCCATGAAAACCAAGTTTTTCAAACATTTTCTATTTTAAGTAACACTGAAGTTGACCTAAAAGTGATTTTGGCAAAAGAAAACACAACATTTCCCTAACCTTTCTTTCAGTATTATTCAAGAGCAATACTTGTGATTTATGGTACATTTCTGCTGTACATTTGTATCTATATATAGAGCAATAACTCTTACAAGCAATATGATCTACACACAAAATATTAGAAATGGAATTTTTAAAGGATGCACATTAAATAAGATATGCGTACCTTGAACTTAACCCCACTGACCCAATATGCAATCCTAACGTTAGCTTTTCTATAATCTACCTACAAAATCTATTGGTGATGATCAGATGAGAAATGTTCAACTCTGAGCGCGGACAAGAGTAAAAAGGCCCATTTTATGGTAATTCACGGGCCACAACTCCGAAGTGCCTGGGCCAATTTGACTAGTTATCGAACTTGGCTGAGGTCTTATGGTCAAACACATTTTGATCAAGTTTGGTGAAGATCGGATGAGAAATGTTTGACTTAAGAGTGAAGACAAGAGTAAAAAGGCAAATTTTCAGTAATTCAAGGGCCATAACTACAAAGTACCTAAACCAATTTGGCTAGTTATCGAATTTGGTCGAGGTCTTATGGTCAAACACATATTGATCAAGTTTGGTGAAGATCGATTGCGAAATGTTTGACCTAGAGTGCGGACAAGATTTGTGACAGACACACAGACACACACACTGACACACACAGACTGGAGTAAATCAATATATCTCCCACATTACTGTGTGGTGGGAGACGTAACAAGAGCACCACTTTGCGGGTGCAGATGCTCATCTTTTTTGTCTCTGTATAATAGAAATATTGTCCTAACCATGTGGTTATTCTATAAGCTACCTATAAAATCTATTCTTAGTAACTTTGACCTTGACTATGATCCAATGGCATTAAAATGAGGTTTTTATCACACAAAAAATGTTACGTGTTCAAATGGATTTGAACCCTAACACATCCATTGTACAGCACAAAATGTAGCTTTGGCCCAATGCTCCAGACCACACCAGTCTGTACATATTCCAGAGTAACTGTGGAAAAACTGCGGACAAATGCAAAATTTCCATGGAAAGTAGGTACATGTAGTATGGAAAAGTTACCTGTTTTATTACATGTCCAGAATTTTTGCAAATACCTTTCATGGACATCTCTGGAAATCACTATATGTTTCAAAATGTTCATGAAATGTTCAATGACACCGCAGAAAGGTAGCACTTAGAAAAATATGAGTCATTTAACTCCGGAAAATAACGTTTGTAATTTTCTAAGAGATTTTAAACACAATAGAAAACAATTAGTTTTAGATGGGGAATACCATACGACCACTTTCAGCCAATTAGCTCAACTGCTCTTTCAAGAAGGAATTTTAAAAATGTGTAACTGAAAGTCTGACGTTAACAAGTTGTGTATAAATTTGTGCATCTTCAGTACAAGCAATCATATAATTCAAAACTTCAGTACGAGTGGTCATATAATTCAAAACTTCAGTACGAGCGGTCATATAATTCAAAGTTGATACTGAGGATTCTATAAATTGTTCAAGTAAGTGTATTTACATTATTATACTATGAAACAATACATATATTTTTAATTATGCTAATTACACACATGACTGTATCTTTGTTTATTGTAAATTACATAGCATAAACAATGCTACAGTAACAACTGGTTTCACAAAGGTTTCCGTTTCAAGCAGATGACTTAAGGTACTTTTATTTGAATTATTTCATCATTATTATTTTGGAATTAATTTTTGTCCATAAGAATGTGTATGGTTCAAGAAGATTATATATCACAAACTTTTAAATGGCAAAAATTTGTAACTTATTTGTTTGGAACTGCAAAAGTGATCCCAAGCAACAAAATCATATTGCTTGTAAGGGTTATTGCTCACTATATAGATACAAATATACAGCAAGAAAGTCCCATAAATTACATGTATTGCTCTTGAATAATACTGTCAGCATAACTTCCTAGACAGCTGCAAAAACTGTCCATGGACATCCAAAGAAAAACTCTGGAAAACTTTTCATGGACGTCCCTGGAATTACTCAAGTTATTGAGCAGAAACCTTTTCACTGACCCTAAATTCGACCCTAATCTTGTTCTTACTATAAGCTACCTGAAGGCCAAGTTTCATTTCAATATCTCAACCCAAATTAAAATATTAAGCTGACACCAAACCTTGATGCTGCCAATACATCAATCCATTCCGCCATCTACCTGCCCAACGCCATCGCCAATAAGCAGTATTTCATTACAGCAGCATACTGATTTACGCATCCATTTAGAAGATTTAGTATTTGAGCCATCTTACACGACAATGTGTAAGGTGAGTTCATTTCAGCACTGGCAAAAACATAGGGAAATCGCTAGTGACATGCAAGAATGATCTGTCTTGACCATAGTTGTAGTACTTGAAACTGTGATTTGTTGACACCTTAATCTCTAGACCATATATTACATCTATAACTGCTGTTCAAATCTCAAATTCAATAATGGTAAACAGAAAATAAGAAAAAGATTCAGGCAAATAATTATTACTGGTAAATGTATAAAACAATTTTGGACTTCAGGGTTTGGGTATAGAATCTTGAGCGGGGATATCAGTACCAGCAGTTTTATAGTATTCAGTAATATACATAAGTAGGTATTAAGTATTAGCTTATATTTACCATGTTAAAACAATAACCAGAGGGAAATTTATATAACTAAATTTATCATAACTAGTAACCTGTTCTCCACAAGTGACTGATAACTTCCCTTACATGAATGCTAACCAGTATTAACCCGTCCTCCACAATTGATCGATAACTTCCCTTACAAACAAGTGAATGAAGTATTGCCATGCAATACAAAGTCCCCTACTGGAAGGCACCTTATTGTTTCTACAGCAGTATAACATAATGAATTGATATATGTCAATGATGTATAAACAATATTGTACTATATATACAATATGTTATAACAAAACACTTGGATTAAAATTTGCATACATGAAAAACCTATGGTTGCCTTCATATGTATTTATTTTGGCCAATTACGAAAAAGTTATCATATAAGTTATCTATAACAACAACAAAGGGAAATCAATAAAAAAAATCTATTAGAAAAAAATATATTACAAGTGCACATAAAACTCTTTACCAGGTAGAAATAGGTCAAAATACATCTAAAAATTCAATGTAACATGCATGTTGTACCACAGAAAAGTGGTCTCGATTTTTCCCTACGGCCAGTAATAAAAAAAGTAACAATATAATCTATTTATAGTAACAACAAAGGGAGGTGATTCTTAAAAGATAGGGTGCCTCATGGCAATGAACATTTGTGCCAAGTTACTTCAAAATCTCTCCATGCATGGAGAAGAAATGCTCTGGACAAAGTCATTCTTAAATTCAACCTTTGACCTCTAAGTATGACCTTGACCTTAAACCTAGAGACCTGATCCTTGTGCACGGCAATCCGCCTCATAGTGTTGAACATTTGTGCCAAGTTTCATCAAAATCCCTCCATGCATGAAGAAGAAATGCTCCAGACATAGTCATTTTTGTATCTGACCTTTGGCCTCTAAGTGTGACCTTGACCTTAGACTTAGGGCCCTGATTTTGCGCATGACATGTTGTCTTATCCAGGGAAATATTTGTGCCAACTGATATTTAAATCATGTCTTGCATGACAAAGTTATAGACCGGACAGGTAAAAAATCCTATTGACCTTTGATCTCAAAGTGTGACCTTGACCTTTAAGCCAGGGTTCTGGGTGTTGCACATGACACGTCATCTCATCATGGGGAACATTTATGCCAAGTAATATTAAAATCCCTTTATGGATGGCAGAGTTATGGACCGGACAGGAAAAAAGCCCTGTTGACATTTGACCACCAATTGTGACCTTGACCTTTGAGCTAGGGGTCTGGGTCTTGCGCATGACACGTCGTCTCCTCATGGGGAACATTTGTGCCAAGAGATATTAAAATCCTTTAATGAATGACAGAGTTATGGAACGGACACGAAACAGACCCTGTTCATGCCATGTTAACATTAGACTGCTAAGTGTGACCTTGACCTTTGAGCTAGGGGTTTGAAAGTTGGGCATGACACATCGTCTTATTATGAGGTACAGATGTGCCAAGTAATATTAAAATCCCTTCATGGATGGCAGAGTTATGGACCGGACAGGAGAAAAGCCCTGTTGACCTTTGACCTCCAATTGTGACCTTGACCTTTGAGGTAGGGGTCCGGGTCTTGCGCATGACACGTCGTCTCATCATGGGGAACATTTGTGCTAAGTAAAATCCCTTCATGGATGACAGAGTTATGGACCGGACAAGAAATTGCGGAAGGACTGACGGAATGACAGAATGACGGAAAAGCGCATTCCTATAGTCCCCGAAACTGGTTTTCAACCAGTAGGGGACTAATAACCTGTTCTCCACACTGGATTGATATTTTCCCCTACATGATTCCTTACCAGTATTAACATATTCTTCACAAGAGACATATCAATAATATACTTTATATGAATCCAAAGAAGTATAAACATATTTTCCACAATTCATTGATAACTTCCCCCATGATAACCTGTTTTAACAAGTGACTGGTGACTTTCACTATATGAATCCAAATCAAGTGTCGGCCTGTTTGCCATAAATGATTAATAAACTTTCCATGTATGAATATAACCATTATGAACATGTTCTCCACAAGTGACAGATAACTTCCCCTATATAAACCTTTACTAGTTGTCTACAAGTGATTGATAACTTCCCCTATATAAATAAGATGTTGAAGACAATTGTCATATTAGAACATATACCTTGTCTGAAAATCCAACCTATGATCTCTCAACGGAAAGTGTTTTCTATCTGATGAGCTCACCAGACAGGCTGACCAAGAAATAAGAATTTCTACAATCTACAGATGAGATACAGCATATATTATATATTTTTATCTGTGACCAACTTGCCTATTTTTGTGAACAAACAATTATACAAGTTATATAATAAAACGTAATTAAAACAAGAGCTGTAAGTACTACAGCACACTCGACCTTTCACGGTGTTTGTCTTTGAATTTTAGCTTTGCCAGAAAAAGTTATATAAAACTATAAAACTAAAAATGCTAAGTAATGGGCATTGCTCTGTCAAAATTCAAATCAGAGATATGGGAATTGTTTCTGTTGCTGTAAACTTTGGTAGTAAATAACTATTAATCATAATTTACATTCTTTTGCTTTCAAGAGTTTGATTCTGCAAAAGTGAATTTTATTTAATGACAATTCCACTGTTTGAAACTTTTAAAGTTTCAAATATAATACAAAACCATAAAAAAACATAAAATGAAAAAAGATATACATCTGAACAGCAAACACTGTTCATTTTCAGTAACATTTGCCTGTTTTGTGTTGTATTCATTTTTTCATAATTTACATTCTTTTGCTTTCAAGAGTTTGATTCTGCAAAAGTGGATTTTATTTAATGACAATTCCACTGTTTGAAACTTTAAAAGTTTCAAATATAATACAAAACCATAAAAAAAACATAAAATGAAAAAAGATATACATCTGAACAGCAAACACTGTTCATTTTCAGTAACATTTGCCTGTTTTGTGTTGTATTCATTTTTTCATAATTTACATTCTTTTGCTTTCAAGAGTTTGATTCTGCAAAAGTGAATTTTATTTAATGACAATTCCACTGTTTGAAACTTTAAAAGTTTCAAATATAATACAAAACCATAAAAAAAAACATAAAATGAAAAAAGATATACATCTGAACAGCAAACACTGTTCATTTTCAGTAACATTTGCCTTTTTTGTGTTGTATTCATTTTTTCATAATTTACATTCTTTTGCTTTCAAGAGTTTGATTCTGCAAAAGTGAATTTTATTTAATGACAATTCCATTGTTTGAAACTTTAAAAGTTTCAAATATAATACAAAACCATAAAAAAAAACATAAAATGAAAAAAGATATACATCTGAACAGCAAACACTGTTCATTTTCAGTAACATTTGCCTGTATTGTGTTGTATTCATTTTTTCAGCATACTGCTATGATGTATAATACTAAAACATCAATTTACCATGACTTTATCACCATAATAATATCCCTCTTTCAGTTTCTTTGTTTAATAGGAAAATAAAACCGGTTAGCATTTAAATCATTACTGAAAGCAATTTACATCTGACAATAATAATTTAATTGATTTTAATTGTCATTTCTTCCTTAAGTTTAAGTTTGTATGTTTCTAAAAAAACTTACATGAAAACAATTTTGGACCATCAACTTTACTTAAACTATTATGTACAGTCAACTTTGAAAAAAAAAATCATTCTGGACTACAAAACTTGAACAAAAAGCATTTTGAACCACAAACTGTAATGAAAACTATTTTGGACCATAAACAGTAATGAAAACTATTTTGGACCATAAACACTAATGAAAACCATTTTGGACCTTAAACAGTAATGAAAACCATTTACCATTTTGGACCTTAAACAGTAATGAAAACCATTTTGGACCTTAAACAGTAATGAAAACAAGTTTCCACCATAAACTTTAACAAAAACCATTTCCCTTAAATGAAGATCAAACTTCAACCAAAATACTAATATACCACTACCAAAAACACCTTACTTAATCAGAAATTTATTTCATATAAGTAACGTTCTTGAAGTTCAATAAAAAAGTCTAGTATTTCTATAAAACGCATTAAGTTAGAGTATCTTTTGTACTAGTAAATCTCTAACAAAAAAGAAAGAAGAAGCTTTACTGCTTTCCGAATTATTGGAGGTTTTCTCACAAACTGTATGGAAGTAAACATATAACTAACGGAACATGCTTGAACTGTGCTATCTCATTCTACTTCAAAAATTTACAATCCAATCAGTATTTCATTAGCACACCAAGGAAATATAGCTTACAAAAACTAAACAAAATACATTGAAGAACTACTCCTTATACTACAGATACTTGGATTATCAACATACAATGCAACTTGACTTAAGATATCACCTAAAGGAACGACAAACTATGGTTTCTTAACACAAACTGTTTCTTAAAACAACATACTTTATCTTTTACAACACAAAAGAAAACTGAAAACGCGGTCTCTTAATGCAAGTGGTCTCTAAATAGACATGGTCTCTGGGGCAAGTCTGACTGCATCTTCTGACAATAACTGTGGTTTAACCCTTATCATGCTTGATACGATTGATTCTAACTTTGCAACAAGTGTAGATCATAATCAGCCTGCACATCCGTGCAGTCTGATCATGATCTGCACTGTTTGCCAATCAGTCAGTATCTTTTTGGTAAACGCAGCCCTTTTAACAGTTAATGGTACTGTCCAAATTGAAAGATGGACAAGTCCATTATAGATATTTAGCAGGGTAAGGTTTAATTGATCAACAGAGCTGATGTATGAAAATTACTTGCATAGGTTTATCAACAACAGGTTGTCTCTCCGTCCCAGTCTCTACAAATACATTGAGTGTAACATGCCCTATCACAGTCAGGGTCTTGTAGAAATTATCTATTGTATAAATCTGTAAAAAAGAAATTATCTTTTGTATAAATCTGTAATACAAAATATCTATCATAAAATTCTACAATAAAGTCATAATCAACTCCTAAGCGGACGCTCTACCACTAGGCTACCGAGGCGGTTTTTTCTTGTTTTGTAACTCTATTGGTGTCACAGCGGGCAAACATGTGCACAGCAGTGCTTGTTAACCCAGCAGACCCTTCACTGTATATTGATAAAGTAAAACAAGCAAAAACCTTCTTTTTTGCATGTTCTACATGATTTTCCCATATTTTTGCCGGTGCAAGGAAAAAATCATCTTACACCCATGGGGTGTAATATGACTCAGGTGCTGCAATTTTTTAATGAATGTGTATATTCTTAAACTAATATAATAAGATAGTGCTCAATAGAAAAGTATTCCTTTTACTTCATTTCTTGTAGTAACTAAGGAATACAGCATATACGAAAAAGAATCTATCACTAGTTTAAGTGCAAGTGGATATATCTCTCACTTGGGTAATTGTTCTGCGGTAACTCAGCTGAGATTCATTACAGCCTGAAAAGTTCCCCTAAAGCCAGATATTTCCATCCGTATCTTCAACCAGTGAAAGATTCTTATAATCTTTATAGAAATAAACATTTGAATGTAACTGTAGCCAGAACAGGATATCTGAATGTAACTGTAGCCAGAACCAGACATCTGAATGTAACTGTAGGCAGAACGGGACAACTGAATGTAACTGTAGCCGGAACAGAAATGGACAACTGAATGTAACTGTAGCCTGATATGAATAATCACCAGCATTGTAACAGTACCACCACTACTGGTTCCCAACTTACTTTTCCTCCTGCAATTTTTCCAAGTGTTGTTGACCAAAACATGCTATATCAGTTAATACTTTCTTCTAGCATCTGCGTTCATTGTTGTGGCAGAATTTTCAAAAAGGACAGCGTAATACTTAGTTCCTCTCTTAGTCTCTATGTATAAAACCCATGAGCAGATCAGCGATCTCTCAATGTTAGACTATTTTAACTGCATGGTATCTTAATCCATAATGACAATGGAGATAAGACTAAAAATAAACAAGTGAAACAGAAGCAATGCTTTATCTTCTTCAATCCATTCAGCTCAAGTTTCAACAATTTGTTCATTTATTGGGATTAATATTTTCTTTCATCTTAGTACTGCTAACCAGTGATCCTTTATTTTTTTCTTGGTGTCTACCTCATTGCCACTGATTCAAAGGTGCTTCCTCCCGTCTTGTATGATTACTTACTTAGCTGATATAGCGGGCAAAATTTCTCATTTCCAGTTTTAGGCTCTCTCAGCTGTTCATTTCTTTGTTTTTCTTTTAATCTACAAAATTTTCAGATATATGTTGCAAAGGACAGAGCGACAAAAGCTACCAAAGCTCCGAAAATCTAAGTTAGTACAGGCCTATAAGACTTAACCCCTTACAGTAAAAAAAACTGAACTGGCTGACCCCAAGTTGACCTGCTGGTCCTTGCATCTGCTGTGTCACTTCTAAGGGGATCTGGTTGGTGGGGCAGCTGGAGTTGTCTGCCCATGAGTATTTGACTGACCAATCAGTGAGTCCGTTACAACTCCACTTTGTGGGTTATGAGCATACTCTGTTAACATGGGAGTTCTCTGATAGGCCGGATCATACTGAAGAGCTGGAGTCTGGAACCTTAATCTGGATCTCTGCAGAGCTTGCTAGTCATTGGGAACCAGGAAGTTAGTATCATCTGCTTGGATTTGATCCTGAAATTCATCTTTATTCAGTGGGTACATTTGACGTTCATGTACCTTTACATGCTGAGCGGCAACCCATGTTCGTGCTGCTGCAGTTACCTGCCTGTTCAAACTGAAAGGAGCAATGCTCAATGTTGTCAAGGACTCAGTGTTCCTTCCCCTAAGTTTTCACCACGCATTTCATTATTTTGTTTATATATGTTACAGTGATGGCCTAAATTCTTTATTTATTCATACATCTCGTACAAATCTCAGTGTATCTGTGGCTAAAGCCCGCCCCCCCCCCACCCCCCCAACCCCCAAATGAAACTGGTAGAAATCATCTGAAGGAGGTCACCTGGTGAAGTAAAATGCTTTGCAAATGGATAAAGGAATGCACAAAATTAAAATTATCTGAATGCTTGTGAGGGAAGAGTTTATGGTAACTATGAATATATGATTCTATACAAGGCGCTGAACTCAGTCAAAAAAGTATCCTACTAAATGCTTTCGTCAATACCACATTCCTTTTCAAATGTATAAATTTTTGCAAAATACAATGTTCCACTTTTTAATCTCTAAAAAGCATAGGACTTGATATATTTCATTAAGCCTATTCGAATATTTCCATATGTGACATTTATACAGCAAGGTACTATTCTGTTTGAAATTCTGCAACTGTGTTAATTGCTTAGGTTAAAAGAAATACATTTAACTCTACTCAAGCAAGTTCAAAGACTGTTAATTTATTTGCAACATTTTCTAACATTCTCCTATGTACTATTCCGAGCCCGGAGCAGGCTGGTATCCATCTGACCCAGGATCTGCTGTATCGATATTCCTCGACCGTGGAAAATTAGGAATCAAACTATTCTTGTATATCTGATTGTAATTCCATGTATGGTGAAATGCTGGCACGTAGTTACAAGGGCTGAAGTTAATAGTCACCATTTCCATTTTGAAGACTGATCACAAAGAGTACACATAAAGTACCCGACTTTCATTAATATTCTCCGACCTGTCCGCTATTTTTTGTTAACAAAGGTATAGATACATGAATGAAAAGCGGTTATAAAGTTAAATGAAAATGTGTCACTGTTACGTTGGCCATTCTAATAAATCATCGATCACTTCCCATGAATTTTAAGCTATTTCCTTGATTCATATTGAAAATATTTTGTTCGTTTAATTTAAATGATCTGGATACTAGATAAAATATCACATGTCTCGAAACATCTGCAGATACAGCCTCCACAAAAGTAAATGAGCCGCGCCATGAGAAAACCAACATAGTGGCTTTGCGACCAGCATGGATCCAGACCAGCCTCTGCATCCGCGCAGTCTGGTCAGGATCCATGCTGTTCGCTTTTAGAGCCTATTGGAATTGGAGAAACTGTTAGCGAACAGCATGGATCCTGACCAGACTGCGTGGATTCACAGGCTGGTCTGGATCCATGCTGGTCGCAAAGCCACTATGTCGGATTTCTCATGGCGCGGTTCAAATGACTTGTATTCATTCCATATAAAACTACTTCTCCATATCATTTGAACCATGAATGACCCTGACCTTTGACCTTGAAATCACAGGTCAACTCTATCAGTTTTAAGAGGTCCTTGAGGGGCATCCTTAGAGGAATCAATATTCCTTGGAGGTGGTAATTGGGGTATAGCCTGGGGCCGATAATACTGGGTATAATTCCATGTGTGGTGAAAACTTGGGGGAGGTTTTGGGCTGAAACAACAAGTTCGTTAATAAGTTATAACTTTGAAAAAATAAATGCTAAGCATCAAACAGTTACAAAGTTCTGAAGAGTTGTTTATCTGGAATGAATAGCAATCTTCTATAAAGACAGCTAATATTCTGAATTCAAAATATAATATTTGTAAACCGTTCAAATATAAAACTGGAAGATGGTGCATTCAGCAAATTTGAGTGAAGTACATTACATGAAATTCAGAAATGGAACATAGCATATCATACACTACTGTTAGATATAGATATAAAATTCTAACTGCTTTTCATTCCAAGACAACAAACCTTCTATACTGTAAGGGATAAACTGTGGATTATCTCTAATCTTTGACTCTCCTTGAACGTGAAGATATAACGTAAGTAGGAAAACCATTGCTTAAAATGGATAGATAATAATATGCATAATATGCAATATCACGTTTGTGATAATACCGTCCCTATCACAACTGTCACTAACACTGTGTACAACTGTCCCTAATATAGTGTACAACTGTCCCTATCACAGTGTACAACTGTCCCTATAACAGTGTACAACTGTCCCTATCACAGTGTACAACTGTCCCTAACACAGTGTACAACTGTCCCTATAACAGGAAAAGGATAATAAACTCCCTATTTGTTAAACTGCACGATTTCATCATATTTTAAATCATTTTTCTACAAGTAAACAATGATAAAAAACAGTTTTTAAATGCCAAAACATTTTTTGACTGATTTATTATATATTTATGGTTTGTTTAAATAGCCTACATTTTTCATTTTCTTTTGAGTAATCGGTAAAATCGTAGTTAAAAAATACAGAAAAGATGTCTCAATTACACTTCGAACAAAATGTTTTTTGAATTTTACTTGCCATTCAGAAGGTCTGTTAATTTGGAATGAACACTGCTGTGGTATTAAAGCATATATCAAAACATCCTTTAAACATATTGAAAAACTTAAACTAATTCAATACAAAGAAACAAAATCAATGCCAACTAAAACAGCCTACATTAGTGAAATAAAATGATGGATGGTATATTCTTACAACTTTTCATTCCGATACAATTAAGAAACCTTCTAAAAGACTGGCCTAAGCACAATCTTCCTTATTGGCCGAGAAACTAAACAAGTTGGAAACCCTGGCCTTACTAATACGTTAAATGAACAAAATTAGTTAAAAAGTAAGTAAACATGTTGCTTTTTTATTTTTCATAAAAGGACAATTTTAGAAATATGTGTATTCTTTAGTATTTTATCATGTTTTAAATTAAAGTTAACTTAACTCTTATCATGCTGAACACGAATGATTCTGCCGTACAGTCTGAACACTTTGTCCATTCAGTCAGTAGCTTTATGGTAAGCACCCCTTTTAACAGTTAATGGCACTGCCCAAATTGCAAGATGGGCAAGTTCATTATAAAGATTTAGCAGGGCAAGGGTTAACAAACAGTAAGGACATTGATTTGTATTATGAGACAAGTTGTGCTTAAATATTAACAAAATATGAACAAAATGAAAAAGACATTTTTAAAAAAATAACATATACAAAGTGAAGATATTAAGTCAAACTTCAACAGTTTAATTCAAACCTTCAAATATTAAGATTGGAACTATCTTTTGGACAGCACTTTACTTACATTTAAAGAGCGAATGCTTTAAATATAGTAACAGGATCCATGGTAACAATGTTTTAAGAGTAGAATAAACAGTGGAAGCATTGAATATGACCATAGACAATAATTTACATGTACATTTTTCAAATAAAACTATATTTTTAGATGTCATTTTCTCTACTTTATCAAATGCTGCTACTAGATTTATTGGTGAAAAGTAAGATTTATTCAGCAAGTGAAAGGAGGCTAGAAGAGAGTTTTGTATTTTCTATTAATTTTGAAAGAATACAATCATGTCATATTATGATATCAAACATATTTGTCTTCTGTCAATGTTGAAAAGAAAATGTCATATTGCAAGATCAAACTCTTTTGTCTAATATCAATTTTGAAAGAAAGCATGTAATATTGTATGATAAAACACACAACCTCAATCAAATGTCTGGAGCTTGCAATAATCAACATGTTTCTGGATACCTGCTAAAGGATTTACACCTGGGCTTTCATGTTTTCAAAAATAGAGAACAGTTTGTAATCAATTCACAAGAAACCTAAGAAAAAAACGTTGGTACAGTAAATATTATTTTTTACATAAGAATTGAAAATGTACTTACTATTGGTGATAAGGAGCCATGGGTTCCACTTCGACATACGGTTTCTGTAATAACCAGGGTGTCTTTTCTCGCAACTGTCAATTATACATCATCCAAAAGTGTCTTAATACTGGAAATGTTGCTTTAATAACTGACTACATAGTGGAATCAAAACCTTTAAACAAGACTACATTAGGGTTTTTGAAGTCTGTTACAGTTGGGGCAAAGTCATTTTCAACTCGGAAAATGCTGGCATTATCTCAAAACCTAATAATATTACCAAATAATATGGTAGAGCTAACTGTCCTAACCTACGGATACACTGCATGTGACCTGTACAACCTTTTGACATATTCACAAATGGACACTTTAGCGACATATTTTTTCCTGTTGATGTTTTTTTTTTGTTCATTTGAAATTTAGTTATAATTCGGACAATTTCATAACTTCTAGCAAGGTTAAGACGGAAAACGAAACACCATAAAGGAATCAGAAATAAATATGTTTTTGAAAAAAAAAATAGACATTTTCTAAATATATGCTGAATAGGAGAGCTGAATATAGAAATGTTAAAAGAAAATAAATGTCCATATAAACCAAAAACTATTACTACAGTTACAAAATAACCTTGACCTTTGTAAGTACAGAAAGCTGTAAGGAAGGATAGAACAGAAACTATGAAGTATTTGGATGATGAACGTTGACACTAGCAAGAAAATTCAACGAAAAATAATATTTGTTTCAAGTTTCATTACTTACTAGCTTTTAACACAATTATTTGATGAAAAATAGTTCAATTTTCAAAATACAATAAATCAGACAAAATTTATAAATGAGCTTTTCAATACTTCAAACATTTTAAAAATTTTGTTAATTAGATAATTTTTTAAATAACTAGAACAGAAACAAACAAAATCTTATTTTTTGCAGTTACAGTCAATCATCTGTTGAAAAATACAAGCATGGAAAAGAAAGCACAACTTATTAATAATCAGTAAATTCTGTGTAAATTTAAATAAACTTTATTATAAGTTAAACAACTTTACTTGTAAACAAACAGCTTCTGAATAGACATTTATTTAAGACATACAAGAAAACTTTTATTGAAAAAAAAAAACAACAATTCATTAGTATAGTGTACTGAAGCAAAGATGGTTAATTGCACAGAAACACAACTAAGTTAAAGCAAAGACAGTCTGCATTTTCATAGAAACTTAATTAAAGCGAAGATGTTTAACTGCATAGAAAGACCAAAAAAATATAAGCAAAGATGGTTATTAATTACATACAAACACAGTTAAACTAAAGCAAACGCAAATACAGTTAAGCTAAAGCAAAGCTAACCAAATCCAATTCATTTCTTATATGTGACAAACCACACAAACATATTAAAACATTGCAACAATGAAAGAAAATTACAATAAACAACAGATTGTAAAAATGTAACATATAATTAAAAAACAATTTTTCTAGAGAAAAAATAAAGCAGGGAAAATAGGAACAGAATGTTAGTCTCTACATATATGGATGTGTATTTATGACTCCAGAATCTGTGGCAGACAGACAGACGGATGGACATCAGCTGTATAAACAGCATTTCTAAATCCCTCCCTTCAACTATTTAAAACGCAAACGAAACTTGAGGCTACAATTTGATTTCGTTGAAAAAAATCTCTAGCAATAAAAATGGGAATAATTTCATCACAACTTGATTTATACTATGGTTATGTACTAAAGGGGACATTAATGGAACATGATTTAAATATAACGAGATGAGTAATTACTTTGACTTGATATATATATAAGAAACAGCTGTGCAAAACATTCTAAATTGAGAGACAAAATAGTGACAATATTCTCCAAACATATTGTATTGAGAATAATTGTACTAACATGATGGACTACACTGAGAGACAAATATAGTGACATTATCCTTTAAACATATTATATTGAGAATAATTGTACTAACATGATGGACTACACTGAGATGCAAATATAGTGACATCATCCTTCAAACATATTATATTGAGAATAATTGTACTAACATGATGGACTACACTGGGAAACAAATATAGTGACATTATCCTCCAAACATATTATATTTAGAATATTTGTACTAACATGATGGACTACATTGGGAGACAAATATAGTTTTATTATCCTTCAAACATATTATATTGAGAATAATTATACTAACATGATGGTCTACACCGTGAGGCAAATATAGTGACATTATCCTCCAAACATATTATATTGAGAATAATGTACTAACATGATAGTCTTATACACTGATAGGCTAATATATTGACATTACCCTTCAAACATATCATATTGAGAATAATGTACTAATATGATGGTCTACACTGAGAGGCAAATATTGTGACATTATCCTCCAAACATATTATATTGAGAATAATGTACTAAAATGATTGTCTACTCTGAGAGGCAAATATCGTGACATTATCTCAGGGCTCGGCAAATCCACTTTTTGCGCATGAACAGAAATCAGTTTCAGGCGAGTAGAACATGATTAAGTACTCTTCCTGCAAGACGAAGGCCATTTTTTAATAAAAATATAGTAAATCTAAGTAAAACTGAGCGGTACAGTAACTGGACTGCTGAAAGACTTAAAATGGATTTATTTGTTTTAGGTTTAACGCCGTTTTTCAACAGTATTTCAGTCATGTAACGGCGGGGACTTAAAATGGAAGACTTAAAATGGAAGTTAATTTCTTGTTTGTAATCCTTAAATCTATCCCACACTGTAACTTACCGCATAATAATCCCGTAAGTTAGACGCTTGACTACCAAGTATATATAATTTTTTAACAGACTTTAAAATAGACCCTGTCTGTAAAATTAAAATTGTAGGACAATACAGATTGTAGCAGGATGGGCACTTGTCGTGCAGAATCAGTTGCTTTCAAAGAATTTGTCGAGCCCAGTATATTGAGAATTGCACTGACATGATGTGATACATTGAGGGACAAATATAGTAAAATTATCTTCCATTATCTTTTATTATATTCTGTGTGTGTGTGTGTGTGTGTGTGTGTGTTTGTGTGCGTGCGTGTGTTCTTGTTTAATGTCTTTTTCAAATTTTTTCAGTCATATAAACGATGGTGTCTACTTTTAGCAGTGAGCACAATGCCCAACTTCATAGTGTAGATATGTGACATGATACCCCCACCCTGTCATATTATACTGACACCGGGCTGACCAGCCCTTGAACTATACCCTCTTAATACTGAGCACCAAGGGAGGAAGCTACTAGTACTATTTTTGCGTCTTCGGTATGAAGCGGCAAGGGATCGAACCCACGACCTCCGCATTCAAAGCGGGTGCTCTACCACTAGGCTACCGAGGCGTTCATTATATTATATTGAGAATCAGTACTTAAACATGATGTGCTACACAGAAAACATGCAGTGATATAATGCTACTAATTTTAACAATTATGCTACACTAAAAACGTATTTCTTTAAGACACTTAAGTGATATTAATAATATACTATGCCATATCAAACACGTGAATTAGTACTTTGCAGTGATATACCTTCAATATGTTACCAGTTTCTTCCCTTCTTCATCACCAGAGTGATCATAATCATCATCATCATTAGCATCATTTCCATCATCATCATTAGGTATGACAAGTTAATTGTCATATACCATGTTCAATAATTGTTTTACCCGTGTGATTTACCCAGAGTATATTACCACTAATTTACCTTTTACAATATAATAACTACAGCTTCTGTTGTTGCTGTCATTATCATCATCATCATCACCATCATTAGGTATGACAAGATAATTGTCATATACCATGTTCAATAATTATTTTACCCGTGTGATTTACCCAGAGTATATTACCACTAATTTTCCTTTTAGAATATAACAACCACAGCTTCTGTTGTTGCTGACATCATCATCATCATCATCATCTTCATCATCAATTTTATATCACTATCAGTATGACAATTTAAGAACACGCATCCTTCTAATTAAAGCAACATTTCCAGTACAGTTAAAGTTGTAAAAGCAAAAAGTTATTTTCCAAAACAATTTGATAATTAGATCGAAAAAGAAAACTGACTGGCAAATACTCTTTTCTGTCAAATATCAATCCATGTATTGCCATCTTAATCAAATAGAATGATCATATTCATTTTATAAAAATAGCAGCAGTTAGAAATATAAACAAGTAACTCGTTACCAAGGAAACAGGTGACTGAGCAGCCTGGTGGATTATCGTGTTTGGTTGGGTGGGGGCGGTGGGGGCTGGTTCCGTTGCATCATCAGCAATATTCGTAAATCATCAAGCTCCTTTTGTAACCCGTACATTTTCTCTAAATGTTCACGCTGCAACTGTCTCAGTTCTCGTTCCAGCTCATTTGCAGCGAGATAAAATGTTCTTCAATAATTTTCATATTTAGAAATGCGTCTTAATTTACAAATCTTTACATAGAAAATTGCTGAGCATCTGTAGTTTAATTATAAACTTTTAATTACATATTAACATCTAGCCCTTATACTTACAAGCCACACAGGGACTGAGGAAGGGGCAAGTGGGGTCAGGAAAGGCCAAAGAAGAGATGTGTTTTAAGAAATAGTAACAGAGATTTGTAAAGAAGTTTACATTTATGGAATATACAGTTCAAACTCAAATGCTTATACCATAAAAATCAAAAGATTAATTATTTCATTTAATCATCTCATATCAGCCACAATCATTTTAATGACATCATATAAAGGCAAATAATATTTTATTTTGGTTAAGTGCCAAGTTTACAATAAAATTTGCTTTATTTAATTTACCAAATGAAATGACATGCGAGAATGATAGTGTGGGTGGGTACAGAAATGCAGGCAAAACACAACCGAGCAATTATCAACAATATAAAACTCCACTGCAGTGAGCTGAAAAACAAGAACTATAAACAGTACAATCATGAATAAAAATATGTATGTTTTCAGTCTCCAGACTAATAAAAATGAAAGCTCTTTTTCATAATGTTATCACTAAATCCAGTAATTTACAGACTGCACTACAAAAAGGGTGAAAACGTTCTATCCAACAAGCCAATTTTAATGTTTACAGAATCTCTTAATAAAACATTAACTCTATGTCGCAAATCTGGTCAGCAGACTGTACTTAATTTTACTAGAAAAGGACAGGTGTTATTCAAGAAACAAACATATTTTCAGTTTACAGAATTGCAGTCTTTCAGTCTTAGAGAAAATATTACTTACAGAAAATGATAATTACAAATACTGTACTTTTAAGTCATTTATTCATTCTTATAATACAACTGTTTTATTTCATTAACACAATTCATTATTATTTTTTATCTGTCAAGAATTCCTTTATGTTCTAATCAATAAATAAATAAATAAATGAGCCACGCCATGAGAAAACCAACATAGTGCGTTTGCGACCAGCATGGATCCAGACCAGCCTGCGCTGGTCAGGATCCATGCTGTTCGCTTTCAAAGCCTATTGCAATTAGAGAAACCGTTAACGAACAACATAGATCTTGACCAGACTGCGCGGATGCGCAGGCGGGTCTCGATCCATGCTGGCTGCAAATGCACTATGCTGGTTTTCTCATGCTGCGGCTCAAATGCTCTACAAATATATCCTGGATATAGTGTGGCAGTACTTGTATTAATAACATGTTTTGCAATGAAACAGTGAAATGCTAGAGTTCAATGTATCTTATATTTTCACAAGTAAGAAACTATAAAAAAAGTGTAAAATTTAGTTAAAACATGAAATAAAAAGAAAATTTCCATGCAAGGTCAAAATATCTTTCATCCCTGAACATTGTTTCTTGCTTCATTCATTTTCAGTTGTGGTTATATCACTCATGAAAATATTGCATCTTTTGTACACTCAATAAAAGACATGGAGGATATTTGTTTGTTTCAGTGTGAGATTGAACTATCTTTCATGACAGAACACTATAAACAATATTTTCTCGAGTGAAATAGCCAGGGAGTGAAAATGTAAGATATGGTGTTCATGAGTGAAAGATATTTTGATCTTATGTGTTAAACAAACAATTTTTCTTTGTCTCTCATGTTTTGACTAAATTTACCCATTTTTCTGCTTTCTTACCGATGAAAAATATATAAGGCATATACCAGACATATTTCAATCTAAAATTTCGATAATTCACTGATAAGCATGTAATAAATTTCCATCTTACACGGAAATAAACTAAATTTAATCTCCTCCGTGAATAATTAACCAAAAGGAAAAACAAAAGAATTGCAATTTGCAAGTTATTGCGGGTAAGTTTTAAACATCTGTCAGGATAACTGTTTCATTCAATTCCATATCTGAGTCAATGATATGAAAGATC